>NC_139612.1:27543248-27639214 GCF_964270895.1 Podarcis filfolensis
ATTATATATGCAGTGTCCACGCTTGGAATATGGTGTACAGTGCTGGTTGTCTTGTCTCAAAAAGGATATTGTAGAGTTGGAAAATGTACAGAGAAAGGCAACCAAAATTTTCAAGTGGCTGGAGCAACTCCCCTATGAGGAAAGGTTACAGCATATAGGACTTTTTAGTGTAGGATAAAGACTTACCAATTTATATAGGACAAAATTTTTGGATGGTTTTCATTATTTACTCCCATCTTTTTAGAACCATTTCACTATACCACCTTAAGGTGCCTGGCAACAGCATTCCATTTTAACCAGGCCTTTGGTTGATTGACATTCAACACCCTTTTAAAATGGGTTGGGGAGGGTGGGAATTAATGGGTTGTTCCTTTTCTTATTTTTACTGTGTGTTTTTATGTTTTTATATTGTGAGTTTATCTTGTGAACCGCCCTGAAACGTGCAGGTATAGGGCGGAATAATCATAGTTTCTTCCTTCCCTCAGGTTTATTTTCCCCACCCCCAATATCATTGTGGCTGTGCTTTGGACAGTTGGAAATGCTTGGTGCCCAAATTTGAAATGAGCTTAACTTCCCTCCCACCCCACTCAGTGCTTCTGCTCTCGGTTCCTTCCTCTTTATGGTGATGGAAATAGTGCTTGATGGAAATAGTGTTTCCTGGATTGCTTCTAGATGTCTTCCACCACTATCTGTGCTGGTTGTACCTCCCCTAAAGGAGAAGGTTCGCAGCCTAAGCGCACTCCTGGATCTAGCCCTTCTGGTTGCTCAGCTGGGGAACTCCTTTTTCCAACTTCACCTAGTTAGCGGTGCGCTTGCCTAAGAAATCAAAATGAAGCCTCAGTTATTCATGGTCTAGTAACTTTCAGACTGCGTTTCGGTTGAGTGTTCCACCTGTGGCTGCCCATGAAACCCTCCAGACACTTCAGTTGGTCTAGGAAACGGCCGCTGCGTAAGGCCAGTAGAACAAGACAATGTTCGTACTTTATTCAGTTACAAGCATCATTGCTGTCCCATTTATGAGTTCAATTTGAGGCAATTTAAAGTTTTAAAGCCTCAAGGAGCCTTTGAACAGCTACCTCAGGCATAGTTCACCTCCTGTGCTGAGGTGTCTGAGACCTCGGCTGTGGCGCTCAGAAGATTCTGGAACATTCTCCTCATAAATGTGCCCCTGGACCAATTATTCCCTCCTCCCCTTCCAGCAAACAGTAAGACTTTTATTCCAGCATGCTGTTAGTCAAATTAGCGTGTGAACTGTCCACATTTTAATAAATTTGTTTTATTTGTAGTTTAGTGGCCTGCCTCGAGTACAGCTTCTTCGGAAAACTTGCCCAAACCTTATTGTGCTATAAAAATAATATGTTGTTTTCCTCTGATGATTCTTCAGGCGCTCATTATAGGGCTGAAGAAAACATGCAGTGAAAGGCTCCCTGTGTTATTTAGAAACCTAGAAAAAGCATTATAAACTGCCATGAGGAAGCTCCTCGACTACAAGAGCATCCTCACTACCCAAATTCACTCTCCACAAGTTTGAGGGCAACAATCCCCACTGTCCCCCTCATGAGGTAACAACCATTATTGGTAACACCTAAGAGATCTAGTAAAGTGTTTCTGACTGCAGGGAGGTTTCTGTGCTCATGAAACCAACATATTTGGAGACCTATTTCAGGCCTGTTCAAAGGTGTAAAGAGAAGCCTATTTGCCTGGGGACATAGGAGTGGGGGCCAGTTGCTGTTAAATTTAACACTAACTCACTGGCTCACCCTCATTGCATTGAGTTAGATGTGTGAGTATTTGTATGTGTGCATACATAACCGAAAACCTTTTAAAAAGTGTATCAAGTTCTTCCCCCTGCTTTCCTCACAATTTATTCTGTCTTTTCTAAATCACAATTTATTCTGTCTCTTTTAAATCAGCTTGCCTACTGTGTTTCCTCCCCTTCACAGATTCTCTATTTTAGCAGTTACTTTCGTATCTTTCAACTTTTATTTCCCAACTTTCAAGAAGTGCTGCTATCCGAGCTTCAACGCTATTATCCAGAGTTTTCTAACTGCCAGTACCTTATTTCCTTCCCACTCTTCTTTCCCGATATGTGTGATGTTTTGATCCGTGTCCCTTCTCTAATTGTGCTCTCCTTTAGTTATATGACTTTTTAAAGGGGCTTTTCTGCTGCTACGTCAGTCCCTCTCAGCAATTGGAGTGCTTCCCTCTGAGTGTTTTTTTCAGGATCGTGGCTCCTCATGCTGCATTTGCCTCTTATTTAGGGTGCTTCCAGACTCAACTGTTTCCAAGGTAAGATTCAGTCACATACTGGCAAATGCAGGTTGTGCTGCTACAGTTGGGTGGGAGGTCTTGTGCGACAAACCTCACCTTCTTCCCCCCACCGCCCCACCATAAAAATTGTACTTTCTTGTTTGCTGTGAGACATAAGAGAAAGATGCATGGGAAATCCTGGGAGTTGAGGAGGGAAACTATTGTGAACTCTGCCAGTGGACTCTGCATAAGGCCGAGTTAAGCAGCTTTCCCTGTAGCCTCAACTCAAAGTTGGTATTTACCCTTACAGCAGTCCTAAAACACTCATTTCTGATGCAGGCAGTTCAATTCCTGTGTGCCAGTATTGCTCAGCTAACCTTCAGGTAGGCCAAAGTTGTGATGTGTTGTCACAATGTAAGGCACACTGTCCTTTTAGCAGAGCATCCAATAACCACCACCACCCAGTAATATCTTTTATTGGTGAGCACCCTTTTAATTCTATTTCCTAAAGGAGTGGCCCCTGAGCTTTCCCCCTCATGAACCACTTGAAAATTGCCGGGGGGGCGGGGGACTTAATGATTTCTCTGGCTGCCGTAGCCATTGTAATTGCATAGAATTCAAATTGGAATACAAGAAACAAAAGCACTAAAAATGCAATTTAAAAACAATTCAGTGTGATAAGGTGTGTCATCTCCTGTATTTAACCATGAATTCACAGTCAGTTTGCAAACCTCTGTTCTAAAGAATATGTAATTTTTCTATCTGTTGAAGTGAATTTAAAAGTGGAACCTGGACATGGCATTATTATTTTCAAATACAGAGAACAGTGTATTGTACACAAACTTATATCACAAAGATCAGTTTGTACCAGCCCAATCAATGCTTAAAATATGTTCCATTTCCTCAAAGTTCCCACTTATATTTTACTCTTACTGAATAATACATTTTAGACACTTGTCTTACTTTGCAAAGATTGTATATGGCAGGCGGAACTTTATAGAGTATTATTTCTGTCTGAAGTCACACCTCAGCAACTAAATTCCTGAATCTTCAGAAGGGTACTTAATAAAATATATTTTACTTCAAAGTGTAATGTAAACTGTTATGCTATAATCCAGTGAAGAAAGTTGTGAAGAGAAGGCAAAAATATATCTAAAGCCTTTTATTGCTGCACATACTTAATTATTCTTAGGATATTTCAAAAGAATAGACAATTTCCACACCATTTTTTTAAGCTCATTCAACGTGTTTGTGTGTGTGTATATGCTTAGCAGCTGAAAGCCAGCATTATATAAGTGAGACTATACAACATACAAGTTGTAGAAGCTGAAATAACTTTTGTTAGGAAGCAGGTTGAATTGGGAAACAGTAGCAATAAAAAAATTCTCTCCATACACCTATTAATTGCTGTTCAGGTTTAAGCACTTTCAGCTAGAGACAGCCAACAGATTGAGACTTTTTAGCAGCTATGTTACAGAGGATCACTCAGCCTGATCACCATGTACTCTGGACTTTAAGAGGACTGATTAGAAAAAAGCTTAAGGATCCACTGGGTGAGAGAACCCACAGAGATCCCGTGATCAGAAACACTTAAAAGAGAAGGGAGTCCAAGATGGATGGGAGTTTAATCTTAAAGGTGAACTATTGAAGGCACAAATGCAGACAATTCCAACAAGAAAGAAAAGTGGGAGGCATCTACAGAAACCACTGTACAGTAGCTGCATAAAAAGCTTACAGATGAGCTGAGATTTAAGGGCAAGCGCAATAAATGGAAGGGGAAATTACAAAGGAACAGTATACAATTGCTCAACACCTACTTTGCCTCTGTCTTCACCCAAAAGAAAAGTGATGCCCAACCTGGTCATAACAGAATAAATGATCTAAGGAGGCAGCTCCAGCCCAAGATAGGAAAAGAGGTAGTAAGGAAACACCTAGCTACTTTAAATGAACTCAAATCTCCAGGGCATGAGGAGCTGCCCCTAAGTTTGCAGGTGTAGTATCAGAGCCTCTATATTTGACCATGCAGACTGGAGGCAGTCAAACATTGTCTGCATATTCGAAAAACGGAAAAGATGACCCAGGTAACTACCAAATGGTCAGCTTGACATTGATACCAGGAAAGTGTTGGGAAATAACTGGGAAATACCAACACAGGTTAAAAAGAGCCAGACTCCTTCCACTTAGTCAAAAGAATTTATTAGAAAATATTCTGAACTACATAAAACTCTTTAGAATATTGTTTCAGTAGACTTTTATTCCAGCCTTATGCTACAGACATCACACAGCCTGGACTTAAATCAGCCACTGTGCTCCTGATTTGTTTTTTTGTTTTTTTATTTTTGTAAAAAAAGAAAAAGACATATTTAAGCCACATGCACACGGAAAGACTGGATGGAGTGCTCAGTGCACCTGCCGCTCCCCCTTAATACAATTTCATGATGTTCTAATCAATTTTCTCACAGTAATTTCAGTCCATTGGGTTTGCTTCTGCATTATTGAAACTCTTGAAAAACGACAACACCAAGAGATTAACAAGATATCAGTCAGCAGCTACAGGCCTACAGAACTCTCTCTTGAAGGCTGACCCTACGCATCTCCACTCAAGCTCTTTCTGAATTAGTTCAATGGGCCTTACTCCCCTGTAAGTGTGTGTAGGATTGCAGCCTTAATGTAACAAAGAAATGCCCGTGCATCTAAGAGCACATGTTTTCTCAAGTGTCTTCAGATGAAAGCAAGCCTGGCTGGTTTTCCCAGAGCAACAGAATCGGCAGGCCATTCCAGTTATGCATGCGCTTCACACCAGTGGGTAAGTAGCACTTCATTTCAGCACTGGCACACCAGTCACTGGGGGGTGGGCGAGGCCAGATGCAGTCAGTTTGCCTGCAGTCAACCAAGTGACTGGCACCATAAATGCTTAGAGCACTAACACAACAATCAGAGCTATGGTTCCAGTTGCTCATCCAGCCACGGGATACACTCTAAGCCACACAACACCCTTCTGCACATACAGTGCCTAATCCAACTGATGAGTACTTTCTTAGAATCACATAATTGTTGGGTTGGGTCATCTAGTCCAATCCCATTCTGATCTTGTGGGATCAGAATACCTATATAGGTGATGCTTGGCATTTTTGAACACATAATTTAAAGGCCTGCATATCTTGAGATGCCGTTTTTAAATATTGGTGTAAACCAGGGCAGGGGAACTTGTGACTCTCCAGATATTGGACAACAACTCCCGTTCGGCCCAGGCAGCATGGCCAATGCTAAGGGGCCATGGGACTTGTAGTCCAACAATCTGTGAAGGGCCACAGGTTCATCAGCCCTGACGCAGATGGAGGCTGAACACATACTAGTCAATATTCTTCATTGGGACTGGAAATACAGCAAATACAGGTTTCGCCGTAACTCTGCCTCTGTTGTGCTGCAGAAGTATTAGAACAGAAATATTAAACAAATTCCCTAAGTATGTGGAAGGCGTATCAAACCTTCATGCCATGAAGTTACTCTTAAGAAAAACAGTTCCTGAGGGAACGATATGGCTCAGTGCAGATAACGTGCAGTCTCTCTACCATTGTTAAAGCTGGCAATGCCTCAGGCTCAGACTTTCCCTCCTTCCTACCCCTCCTTCTCCTTCCCAGCACTAACTCTGGCTATTGTTATATCTGCACCAAGTTAGTTAGCCATGGTTAGAAGGAGGTTTCAAATCTCTGGTTGGAAGCAAATCACATTTAGCAATGTATTTGGTGCATACCAAATGGAACCTCATTAGCACTGCAAAATGGGAAGCCTTCAAGTCTGAAGGGGGAAAGGTGGAGAGAAGCGAAAGTTGAGCTCAACCAATATCAGGCAATGTTACATCTGCACCAGGCTGGTATACAGCAGAGAGATATGCACTCCCACCCCATCTTCAATAATTGAGAGAATGCAGTAAGCATAAATACATATGGTGTGATTACATAAATGGTAGGGTACAATTTGCTACAGGAGATGTTTTTGTCTCCTCCAAAAAGTGCTAGCCAGTCTGGGCTGAAAGATCATTGGAATATCTACTAGTCTAACACAAACTCTACAGCATAGTGTTTGACTGTTTTTTTTAAAAAAAGGAAGGGGAAATATTCACACTAAAAAGATTCCACAAGATAAATATTATCTTTAGTTACACACAAAATACAGGCAAACAAGTCCTTGTCTGAAAAATAAAGTGAACTAACTCTTTACACAGCTGTGCTCCATATTCCTTTCACTCAGCCCTGGGTTTTCCTTAGTTTGCCACCAGTGAGAAGGCTCTCAGGAACACATGGCTAAATGGTTTGAATCATCAGCTGTGTGCCACATGTGGTACACACCACAGCCGCTACCATGAAACCCTGGGAGGATTAACTGCACTGTAATAGCACTTTGCTTCAAAGCATTATTAAACCAAGGCCCCTTTAGTTTCCTTAACTTTTCATTTCTGTTGAAGGAGCTAGTGGTAACTTCTCTACACTTTGGAAAAATCAATGCCAAGTCCAACCAAGCCATTTCAGGTAGAAGTGCATTATGCTTACTAATGCCCTATCTAGCAATTGCACTACCTTCACCACCATGCATCATGTAACACTTTAAAGATCAACTCAAATAAAAGACTAGGCCTCATGCATTATACTAGTGGGAGGTCAGAATGGAAAGAGCATGGGAAACTATTATGCAGCCTTCATCATGACACAATTTTTGTTATATTTGGCTTTTACTTCTCAGGCCTACTACAAGCAGCTGCTTACAGTAGACCAAAACTGACAGTGGTATGCCACAGGTAGTGTTGACTAAGGCTATTGGTTACATAATCCACCTCTAATAGCAAGCAGAACGTTTTTCCTCAAGGTGATGGGAGATAAAAAGACAAAACTGAAGTTAGGCAATTAGGGCCCATATACAAAAATCAAGCACAGAATATCTTTTAAACTCACAGGACGACTCAAAGGTCATTTCCCAAAACTTGTTTGAGGATGAAGCAGTGGTTTTGGTTGCCTGCACCATGCCTTTTAGAACTTTTATTTCATCTAACAACTCAAAACAAGAACTAAAAAGCCACAAAACAACAAGCAGCATAGCCTTTATTTGGTGTTACAATAGGAAAATGATGCCCAAATTTCTGGGCAACAAATTTTACTTCTGTAGATTTTTTTGTGAGTTGTTCTATTCACAAAGAGTGTGCTTTTTAAACACACATTTTGAGCCTGTAAATCAAGGCAAAACACTTTATTTAATTGGAATTGAAGGGGGGGCATTGGCAGGAGGATTAAAGAAAAATCTGCCTTGAATTTTTCCCCTGACTGATTTACATATATTGTACATATCTGTCCAAGTCACTGTATTTTGACAAACATCTGTGTTTATACACTACTGTTTGAACCAAAATGCTGTACATGTGGCATTCAACACAATTGTATATTACTAATAAGAGGGGCACTCTCCTTTATTCCTTTTAGTTTCTCTTTACATATCCTTTCCAAAAAGGATAAAGAAGTTGCAGCATTGATCTATATTTATTTATAACAAAACATTATACACTATATCGAAAAATAATTTTATCAAAATCATATTTCAACCCACTATTTTTAGTTAATAGTCCATGTCAAAATTGCACTTTACAGACATTTCGATGGCATATTCCAGCCTGCGCTCATTTCCTTTCCGCAAAAACTGCCTCGTCTGGATTTTTCTTCCGCGAATGTTTGTATTTGTCCACATAAGCTTTTACCAAATTAGCCACTTTTGCAGAATTAACTTCCCCACTCTTGCTATGACAGACCTACATGAAAATAGAACACACAACCTTTAAGTTAACTGGCACCAACCATACCACTTAATATCACACCAAAAGTGAGTAATTATTGGGACATACGATCTCAATAAACTACCCTTGTAAGGCGTATCTGGTGGGGAGTAAGCTTCATCATGCCTTTCTAGTTTCCCAGGGGAGTAGGAAAATATCCCCACCTCCACCCTAATGGCCATCAGTTAAGCAAGAACAATTTTTTATGTTCTAAAAGCAGGCTGGCAATAAAGGTTTCAGTTGGGGCAGGAGACACACTGCAAGCTGAATAAAATATTGAGTCCGCACTCTCTCCATAGCCTATTATCATGTTCACTAAGAATTGTTCAAGATTGTACAACAAGACTAGCTTAAATTATAACTACTTATTTCACCTCCATTAACAAACCCCTGTGTGAACTATTCTCCAGAGCAATAAGCCTGTCACTTAGCCTCACCTCTTTGCCTCCTCTGTTCAACAGGTTTCAAGGTTAGAAGAATGCAGACTGCTAAATGCTGTCTGATATTAATAGTGTATCACTTACTTTATCTACAGCTTTTCTCACAATTTCTTTATATTCTTCTTTAGTAATATCTTTATTTTGATAGAAAGGCTTAATAGCCAGCTTCACTTCTTGCGCAGCTCTTTCTTGAATTTGCAGTTTCTAGAAAAATTAGGATAAAGAGTGTTACACTTAGGAAAAAGGCACACAAACCAGCATTTTTGATATAACTGTTAAGATGAAGAACAGGAAAGCTTGCCCCAATTTTGTGATACTATGGTTGGTCCCAAAACCTATTGCTCAACTAAGGATTTTAGGGTTTCTTTGTTTTTTAATGAACCAACATGGCTACTTTTGCTTTTAACATGTGTACCAATGCAAACATACTACCTTTTGATTTACAAGTGAGTTTTATTGACACTACAAAACCAATGGAACCTCTAGTTTTATTCATCTAAGGATTATCAGATAGGCGAGTTCAATAAAGCATTGCTAGCTGTCTACAAGGCTTGTAAACAGCCACCCAATAACAGCTGCCTTTAAGCAACCAGGCAAGGAAACTTTCACAACATTTGGATCTTTCGTTCCTCTTTTAATAAAAAAATAACTAGCGCTTGTATGGATTGGGAAGTAAAGATGTGAAGGCCAGGAAAAAGAAAACCCAATGGAAAACTTTTCGCTATGGGGGGACTCTGAAAAAGCTTTAAATATTGTTCAAAGATTTTATTTTTCGACTTGAGAAAGTCTACAACGATCAAACCCAAGAGGCACTTCTGCACCTAGAGGGTGCTACCACCTTCCTGAGAGGAGTATTCAAGACCTTGTTGCTTGTGAATTGTTGCTTGCCTTCTTCTGGTCACCTATGGTCTAGAATGGAGATACCAGAAGCATCCAGATTCACCTGTCCTTTTGATCTGGTGCCTCCTTTGTGGTCAATCTTTTCACCTCTCCCCTGAAACACTCTACTTTAATTGCCACCAACTGAAAAACAAGCAAGTTGCTGCCCTGCCTTGATGCGGAATACAAAGGTCAGAAGCAAAAGCCTCACAGAAATAATCTGGGTGAGAAGAGAACTTTAATCAAGACCCACAGAAGAAAGTGGACTACAACTGGGTATGTTTGCAGTTTTGTTTGCACAAAACTGAGGTGTTTATAGTTTTAAATTTCATAGATATGCCAAATAAGACATAGACATATATATATATATATATATATATATATATATATATATAATAAAAAAATTGTCCAGTAGCACATTAGAAACCAACTAAGTTTGTCCTTGGTATGAGCTTTCGTGTGCCTGCACACTTTTTCAGTATCTGTATATAGTATCTGAAGAAGTGTGCATGCACATGAAAGCTCATACCAAGAACAAATTTAGTTGGTCCCTAAGGTGATACTGGACATTTTTTTATTTTTTTAAATATATTTTTACTGCATCAGACCAACATGGCTACCTAGCTGAATCTAAAACCAAATAAGACAGTTTTATATTTCAAGTTTCAAAAAAATCTGTTTTATGTTGTTAAAACAGTAAATAAGTTCATGTTTGACTATTGTATATAATGTATATATACACCCTTTGTATCCCTCCCCCCTTCAAATTGGTAAGTTTTCCCACGGCTTCAACATTTCCAAATATTTGACATCTCTAATGAGGTGGAATGAATTTATTTGCAAGGTCAGTCTATAATTTCCCCCCCAGAAGAAACCTTATGATTTCTTAGGAAGCTAAAAAGATGATATAAATGGAAGGTGAAATATGACATCCTCTCCATTTCTTTAGGGTAAATAATTATTTCTCTCCAATTTTAGCATTGCAGAATTATGCACATTGCTCTTGGCTTTGAACTTGCCTGGTCTTTCTTCGAGCTATCTGCGCTGGCTTCCACCGTTACACTTACTTTGCTTTCAGCCAATTTTACAGCGGCATTAGAGGATTTGATGTTACTTGACGATGTTGCATTACCAGAACTTGGTCCCTGAACCGTTTCCACACTTCCCAGAGCAGCTGCTGTTGGAGCAGGCAAGAGGGTTGTACTCATGTTGTTGGCAACATGGGAAGTACTAGGAATAGCCTGTTTTAAAAAGTTATCAGAAGTTAATATGTTAACTGGTTGCATCCAACGCTCCTGCCCTGAACCTTTAGTTCTTGGGTGTTTCTAACATTTCTGAGAGATAGTTAATAGGTGGAAAGAGATCGTTCAGCTCAGCTGAGGCTAGCCTTAACTACAGAATCCATCCTATATGTGACACTGACCATTTCCCCTTTCTCTGCAACCCAATAGTCTTAGTAACATGGCAATTTGTGTGAAAACACAGTCTAAGGGGTTTTTCTGCAGACTGGAAAGGGGGAAAAACAACAGTCTGCAGATAGAGAGACTGAACTCCTGTGCATCATGTAAGAAGGAAACCTATGCATTTGCCAGCTAGGATAGAAGCCAAAGCTCACCACCCAGGACAGGTATAAAGACAGAAGGAACCAGTGAGAAGGCAGCCTCTCAGTGATCTACTGACAGCTGGATGGAGAGCCCATGAAACCACCACAGCAATCCACAGAAGAATAGGCGGCCATAAACCTAGGAATGCAAACTTTTATTCCAACCAGTAATAGATGGAAGTCCTTCATTCTGGCTTTGCACTTGGATCAGGCAGTTGTGATAAAAATATGAGCGCTGCCCAACTATTATATGGAGCAAGCAGTGCACAAGAAGTGTACACACTTGAGTCTGCTTCCTTCAGTAGCAGTGATTTGCAATCCTGCTCTGGTTCACTTCAGATACCATACTTGGGGAATGGCAATGGAAGAATGAGAAAGCGTCCAGGACAGAAGCAGGGGGAGCAGATTCCAAAAGTAGCCAATTACAGCAGCAAACATTTCACAAGGTGCTATCTGTTGAGCAAATGTAGAGGCCCTTTTCTGAGAAGCACTTCAGAATAGGTACTTGTAATTTAACAGAGATGTGGCAGCCGAGCAAGATCTTGACAAAAGCTCCCCTCCCAGGCATATTGCTTTATAGTCAGGAGTGGCTAATCTGTGTTCCTGGACTACAACTCCCATCTTCCCTGACCATTGGCCTTGCTAGCTGGGGTTGATGCATCCATCATCTCGAGGGATATGGGTTCCCCATTCTCCTGCTTCATATCATCCAAAGACAGACTATTCATCCACCATGAAAGAACAACAAACACTGGACTTCACATGAATGTTTTCTTCAGTTGTGGAAGGAAGTCTAACCCACCCTAGTCTCACAAGGATATGGAGAATTACAACAGGTTTAGATGTGGAGTGCAGGCTGGGCAACTCTTCTGTGTTCTCTGAGTCAGGGCTTCCCAATGAGGTCCCTCTTCACCCCGACCCCACAATTCCCTCTTCATTAAGACATTGTTTCAGTGTTGGTTTTGTTTCAATTTGATTAAGCTTTCTGGAATTGAACCCGATTAACATTCTGATTATGATGCGAAGGGCACCCCACCCAAGCCAGGAATATTAACCTAAAGCAGACCTCTTCAAAGTAATGACAAATTGATCACCACAAAGAATGACCAATATTCTCATGTTCCTTTTTATAAGTAGGGTATATCAAAGGAGATGTAAATGAATTTAACAATGAAGATTATCACTTCCATATAAAGACACCAACAAAAATGTATTTCTTGGAACAGGACTTGAGTGAACGCACACATATGGGATTGGCTTTTATCCTGCGGATTTTAGTCTTTTGTGAACAATTTCTGTTGCTGTCCTCCCCCCGCTCCTCAAACCATCTGTGTATGAATTTACTGCCAATGAATTTTTTCACAATGGGGAAACAAATTCACCAGACTACATACAAGCTTTTTAAAAATAATATGAACTAGGCCAAATTCATACATTATCATTGTTGCAAAGTCATTGTATCCACACTGCTGGGGACTCTGCTCTGAAACAGCGATGTCTGTAACGAGCAACCAGGTGGGTTGGGCAGATTACCAAGGTGTTATGTTTCCACAGCAGGGCAGGCACCTAACCTGGGAGCAGTTCTTGCTCATGTGGAAACTCATAAACCATCACCCTATCCCGCTACAGATGCGTATCACATGGCATGACAGCCACACAACAGTATGCACGAACAGGGCCAAAAACTGAAGCTCCTCTTTCTCCTCTCTTCATTTTGTATAAATAATGTATAAAGCAATACTTTCCGCATTAGAATGACGGAAGAGAAATGTTAACTAACAAAGGATAAGTGTTAACTGGGGATATTTTATGGCTTAAGATGAGGGCCATCCTGAACAATTGTGGATGGTGTACAGGGTGAAAGAGGGGACAGCTTATTTTCCTTCCATGGGCTTCCTAAAGAATGATTCAAGCCAATTTCCCCCCCTTCCCAATGGGCTTCCGAGTCAATCTAATTGCAGCATTAAATTGTTTAAGGAAAACTTCCACCCAAATGCATAAAATTCACATAAAACAAGAACTGAACCCTATTCCAAAAGTCAGTTTTAAAACTACATTTATTTATTTTTTTACAACCAAAGGATATACCTGCAACGGCTTTCCATCCAGTTGGGAAGCAACATAGTTAACTTGCTGGGATGGTGGTGGAGGTGGTGGTGGTGGAGGTGGTCCCTGAGACACATTGGCTGAAGCTGCTACCTGCACAAGAGGCACTCCTGTATGAAGATGCATGGGCACCGGTGGAGGAAGGCTAAATGGATTGTGCTGAATGTTCACAATAGGACCAGGAACGCTCATTGGATATGGGAAGATATTCATTGACTGATGTTGCGTATTTACGGGTGTCATTACATTCATCTGTGGCTGCAGCACGTTTATGGGTAGTTGAGAACTTTCGCCTTGTTGGCTGGCTTGGTCTTTGAAGTTTGGATCTATCAGACGGGGGAAAGACATTTTGAAAACATGTAGTTCCATAAAGCATTACAAAAAACAGAGCACAGTGGAGGGCATGCAGTCAATACATGGTATCTAATATCATCTTAAATCTGGAACCCAGATTTCTCTCTCTCTGTCTCCCAAAAAGAGCACACGTGGTCTTGTTATTTTACATGCTCTTGTTTTGCTGTCTCTGCAATGTAGGCTAAAATATGGGACTACAGAGTTGAATGGATCTAAGTCCAAGGCCACCTAGCATACTGTTCCAGAAGCTCTCTAGCCCTCTAGAGCAGTTTTCAGGAAAAGAAAGCAGAGGAGGCTGAAGGGAAGGTCAATCAGTGAAAAATCGTCTCTCACTGATTTTCAGGAGCATCCTTTTGATGAGTGGAACAGCACTCTTGATATATTAGGATCCAATCCATTGTTTACTTTGCTAAACAGTTATGGAGGGATATCTGGTATGTCAAATACAATCCTCATAGACATTCACTTAACATACAATAAAGGGTTCTCTTAAAAGTATTATTTTGTGCGCCACATAAATACTTTTCCACAGAGCTGTACTGAGCGGATACATTCCAGCCACATTATTATCCACTGTATAGCACGAAGAGTTAAAAAATTTTACCACAGATTTTTGAATAGATGTACTGAAGCTTTAAGGGCACCAAAAAAATCAAAGTTTTATTCAACATTAAATGAGAAGCATGTGTGCTATAGTGGGTGAACAGGAAAGTGGAACATACCCCATTTTGAAGGCTTCGCCATTTCAGCAAGGCTGTGATTATTTAAGTTGGGACCGTTGCACAGAAGCTAAAGTTAACCATCCCCTGTCTAGCATTCTTAGATATTTTTTTTTAAAAAAGGAGGGACTGTCTGCCCGCTCTATCCCAAACCAGTGATTTATGCGTTAATATGGGGAAAATAAATACCTTGCTCAGGTGCTACTTCTTCTGGCTTTGTCCACGCAGATTGTGGGCTTGACGAATTTCTTCCTCTTCTGGAATAATAATTCTGTACGTCTGCTGGTAAAGTCTTCCTCACAGCCCAGCTTGATGCAGAAGTCCACCCAGACCTATCAGCAGGTGTATCGAAAGAGAAGTCTTGCTCCATCTTACGTTTGTATGGTTGGTGCTCTGGAAACCTTGAACTTTCAATTCCGGAACTATTTGCATTCCCCGAGTGTGGCTTCTTAGTTTGCCAGCGGTTTTCACTCTGGTCTCCATATGTAAAGCCACCTCTGCCACGGCCACCTCTGCCACGGCCACCTCTGCTGCGATTTGAATTCCAACCTGATCCAAAGCTTCTGTTCCATGGAGGTCCTGAATCATTTTGCCTATTTTCATCCCACGGTTGATTTTTAAAATTGTCCCTCTCTCTGTTCCTTGTTTCGGGAACAGAATTTATCCTTTCCATAACCCAGTCTGGATAATCTTTCCTATACTGGTCAGAATAAGATTGCTTGTCGGCATCTTTGCTTGAACTGTCCCTCTCTCTTTTCATACCCTCTGTCTGCTTCTCTTGCTCATTTCTTTTATATCTGTCATTTCCTCTGGGACTTCTCCAGCTATCATTTGTCCACCGTTCTTTCCACCTGGGAGGTGAATAGCCATCCCTCTCATTTCTAGGGAATGAAGGGCCTTTGCTTCTTGTCCTTGATCTTGACCTAGATCGAGACCTTGATCGTGATTGTGACCATCTCCTCCTACTCTTCTCTCTTTCATGATCTCTTCTTTGCCCATCTTTTTCACTATCTCTATCCCTACTTTGAGATCGGCATTTGTGCCTTGGAGAGGATTCCTTAGCTCGTGTCCGAGAAGATCGCCTTCCTTCCCTGAGAGAATCCCTTTTTGGAGAAGACGACGGTGACCTCTTCCCTTCTCTCGTAAGATCCCTCTTTGGAGACTGGGACATAGATCTTTTCCCTTCCTTCAGAGTTTCTCTTTTAGGAGAACAGGATGGGGATCTCTTCTCTTCTCTTGGAGGATCTCGTTTCGGAGACTGTGATAGAGATCTTCGCCGTTCTTTGGAAACATCCCTTTTAGGAGATCGAGACATCCTGCTTTCAGCCACAATCTCCCTCTTGGGAGATGGAGACTGAGATCTTTTCCCCTCTCTTTTGGCTGGTGACCAAGTTGTTGATGGAGAATGAAATCTTGATCTTCTAGTCCTAGTCTTTTTATCTTTTTTAAGTTCTGCGGAGGATTCTGTTTCTTCCTTCTTGTCAGAAGAGCTCAAAAGGGATACCGAGTTTTCAGTTTCATGGGAAAAGGAGGTTGCCTCTTGCTCTACACTACCACTCATTAGTGGCTGGTCTATCCGAGATTCATTCTGATCACTGCTAAATGAGTCACACTCCATAGCTACTATTTCATTATTGTCTTCGCTAAAATGTTTAAGGTCTTCCAACTTAGGTGATGAACTGGTTCTAGAATCTTCTCTAGCCTCTTCTAAAATCTGATTGAATGTATTCTCTGAAGAAATTGTAATTAATAAATCATTATCTTTTTCATTCTCTGTGGGTACACAGACTTCTTTTTCGACAGTGTTCATACCTTCCATTTCCAATGGCACTGGAAGCTGCTGTAACGTGCTTGTGGTATTTTCCAATGGCTCCTTGACTACTGCCTCAAATCCCATTTCTTCTGGTGATTTATCCTCAGAAGAATGAGGAGCTAATGTCTTCTCGGGCATTTCCTTTTCATGCCTCTCCAACATCTCATCTACTATTGCTACAGATTCTGACTCGCCAAACAATTCATTTCTTGGACTAGGCACAGGCTCATCTGCTACAGACAAAGGTTCAAGGTCTCCCGGGAATTCATTTCTAGAATCAGGCGCTGGCTCATCTTCTATTGCCACAGATTCGGTTGCACCTAGCAACTCATTTTCAGGATCAGCCAACATATCATCTGATATTGCCACACTTTCGACTTTCTCCAGGATTTCATTCCCGGGACTGTCCAAAGGCTGATCTGCTGTTGCCATGGGTTCCAATTTCTCCGGCAATTCATTCATAGGACTGCCTAATTCCTGAGGCTCATGAGTAAGTGTTCCTGTATCATTGCAGGCATCTTCTCTAGAAGCACTATAAATTTTATCTACTTCTTCAGCAGCAGGACATCCATTATTTTCAAACTCAGTGTCTTCCTTTACTTCACATTTTTCAGTGTCTCCCTCTAGGGTGAGCAAAGGAGGATCCTGAACACAGGAACCAGTGTCTAAAGTAGCCTGCCCTTCACCAGCATCTCC
Source organism: Podarcis filfolensis (assembly GCF_964270895.1). Lineage (NCBI taxonomy): Eukaryota > Metazoa > Chordata > Lepidosauria > Squamata > Lacertidae > Podarcis > Podarcis filfolensis. The sequence continues at coordinate 27,559,927 of NC_139612.1, forward strand.
TGTAGGATCTTCCTGACATGTCACACAGTCCTTGGAATTTTCCAAGCCATTAGCAGACTCTGTTTCTACATCATTTTTGTGACTCAGGTCAGTGGCAGTATTTTCACTGTCGGATAGATTGCTTTTATCTAGTACTGTTGTTACCTCTGTCTCAGATTCATCGTCTAATAGGTCACTAGAGGGTTTTCCATAACGTCCAGAACTTCTGAGCTTCTTTTTAACCACAGGTTCCTTCTGCTTAGCTCCTCTTTTAGCCTTCCGCTTTGGAGGTAGTTTCTCAGATTCTGCAGAAGCAGCATTCATAAATGAGCTACCATCGCCACTGGCCTCACATCCGGAATTGCTGGATTTTGGTGAACTCTGAGACTGACTCGAGGTTTCAGTTTTAGCATTCCGGGCAGATCTTCTTCTAGGTGTAGTATCTGAAACCTTCCTTCTTGTTCCTCTTGTGCCAGCTGCACCAGAAGTTTGTTTTTTCTCTTCTCCTTCCTGGACATATGTAACAACATGCCCCTTTTCTGAAGACTCTAATATATATGTATTAAAGGAAGAGGAGGAAAGAATGTTTAATGTACCGAGGTAAGGTGAATGCAAACATTACTTATTTTAGAAATGTCCACATTTAATTCAGTATTTGCCTCTTTGGCTAGGCTTTTTCTTTATTCTGGGGCTACTGCCATTTCATAAAGAGCCAATTTGCCTGTTATGTCTTATTTTATAGTGTATTCTTTCAAATAAATTAACTGAGATCAAATTTCTAAATTAGCATACTTTATGTACAAAGCACCAAGAACACTAGCTTGGCTGCTGCTCACTATCTGAGCAATCTTCACACATGAATCACTCCAAGCTTGCAGTTTGTCCATCCCTGTACATCCATGCATTGGCAAAGACCCATCTGCTATGTGATTGCTGCAGCTAAGCCTATGCCAACATGTGCATGGCAGGAGCTGGAGCCAGCAGCATTGCCCCTGGTATTAATGTGCTTCAGGTGTGAAGGCGTCTCTACTCCCTTAGAAATCTATTCTCCCTTTTTGCCCTTGTATTCTCACCCCAAATGCTCATTGTCCCATTTCTGCCCCATTCTCTAAAGCCTAAAATAAAATGGGCTTCTTCTATGAAGCCATAAACTCTCAGGTCCCCACCCTTAAACAGAATGAAGCTCAAATATGTGCAGAATCATTCATCAATTTGTGTCATCCCTAAATCCTATATTCCTATTCTAGTTCATAGAATCACTATGAACAGGAAAAAGTGGGATAGACTGAGGAACACTGTGCAGACACACTACCTCAAAAGAACTTATGATTCCTCAAAATAACTTCTATGTGCAACGCACAGATATGTATTCTGTATATTCCTAGTAGGGAAAATGTTTTATGAAGCAGGAATTCTGTTTAAGATAATAAAATAAACAGAAATCTATACATCTATTGAAAAGAACTAGATAGCTCAAGTCCCTCTGAACTGCAAGTATCTATTTGTTCAGCAGGATAACCTCAAAAAGATTAGATTTTATAGGCATGCTTAGAATGACTTAATTTAGGATCTGTTCAGCCCTAGCTTATCTGCATGGAAATGTTATAACCTCCAGTGAAATAATTTCTATAACCTGGGGCATGGTAGAGAGAGAAAATAAGAGAAGAAATTAGGGCCTGCACATTCTACCTTAGCCACCTCCCATATTATGTTAAAAAACCAACTTTACATCTGAACATTCTTTAGACATTTCAAAATATTTTGTGTTTTACTTCGCGCCAATGTGACAATTAACTCTTAAAATGTATATTTAAATAGGGAAAATCATATAATATAGTTGGAGGAATTAATGAAAATGTTGCTTTATATGAACTATAAATAAAACTTACAAAAAAAATTTACCAAAGTTTTCCAAAGGCGAAGAACTTCTCAAAAAAAGAGTTCCCACTACAGCAGTGGAAACCAGACAGCAGGTTGTCATCTCTGTTTCACAGCCCATGGAAGGTACTCTGTAAAAATTAACCCACATAAAAACAAGAGTTACAGAAAGAATCCTACCGGGGGGTGGGGTGGGAATCACATAAGGCCATATAGAAACACATTGTATCCATTGGATAAATAGTAATGAAAAGCACATGAAGGATTGAGACTCCCTTCTTGGATTTAAAGTTTGTTATCTTGGCCAAAGTCCTTTTAGGCTTAGATAATTTGGACTCCCCTAAAAGGTCTGAAGTGGAATAGGAAAAAAGAAAATGCTTTGGCTTTCCAAAATGAAATCTATATGTATATTACTAGCTTTTTAATCACCTGGATTATGAATTTTCCTGTAAGTATCATTGTCCCAAATATTCATTAATGTTAGGTTTATGCATTACAAATCAAAAAAATAAAAATATAACCAGATTTAAGTGCAAAAACACTCTTATTACTGCATTCCTCTTATTATGAGCAATATGATGATCCTAAGTTTTAAGCATTCTGAATGCAAAACAAGAAGCCAGACAAACCCTTTGCTTAACTGAGGTTCTATCGATTCAGAATAGTAGACAGAACCAAACTATTATATAGCAAAGCACATTTTAATATAATTATAAATTAAATTTGTTTACCGCCTTTCATCCGAAGATCACAGGGCGGTTCACAACATAAAATATAAGTATTTTATTTTGTGCAGTCATATGTAAATAAAAAAAAACCCCACACAATTTCAAATACTATTGAAAGTTTATCTTAACCCAGTTGTTATTGTTCTTTAGATATTGTGACTGTAGCTTCACTAGTGACAAACTGCATTTAAAAACAAAACAAAACAGTTCTTAACCAGTTGGTTGCTTTACCTTGCCATACTAGCTAGTACAGAACATGACAACTCCAGCTCTCTTCTCTTATGCCCGATCATTGTGTCAATTTTGCTGATCTCTATACTGGAACATAAATTTGAAATAAATTTTAGGGCCTTGATGTGCAGCTTAACAAGGTGGCAGATAGATTTAAGATACAACTGTGCACTTATTTCCAGAATGGAAAATGATAATTGACATACATGTACACTTTATATTAATTCTCCATAACGCTTAATAGTCTCACAAAGTGGGTGGGTCAGTATTATCCTTATGCAGCAGATGAATGGGTTGAGGTACAGATACTGGTCTCATTCAGATAAAGAAAACTGCAGCAGAGTTGAACAGTACAAGGACAAACTGATCTATCTGAAGACTCATGTGCTTCCTTCCTCCAGCCTGCCACCACCCATCTCTTGCGCTGGCACAGCAGTAAGGAAGACTTCAGAAGTTTCTGTTTCCATTTTAAATAAAATGCAGCTTGTTGCAGTATTTAAACCCCAAAGTGCAGTTAATCTTAACTATAGTCCATTAAAACAAGCCCGTTCATTAAGTCCATTTTAACCATAGTTCATGAAGCTGCCTTGTTTCAAATGACCACAGATAAGATTAACTACTGCTTAGGCTTCAAACACACTGAACTGCAGTCACTCTTAAATAAGAAGCCTCCTATCTTGCCCTTGATGCCACACTGTAAGAGAAGGAAGAGGGAGCATACAACCCCTAGTCTGATATACAATCCAATACAATGGTTTAGCATAATGACAAAACACAGCCACTGGCTTCCTTAGGTCGCCTAAAGTGCTCAAGGGAGATGTAATATTTGAATTGGGTCTCAGCTCATACACAAAGCTGCAACACTACATGGCAACATGACAACAGCATATTAGGAGAGGAAAGGCCGTAGCTCAGTGGTACTGATCATGCTTTACATGTCAAAGGTCCCAGGTTCAATCCCTGGTATCTATAGGCCAGGAAGAACTGCAACCTTGGAGAGACACTACCAATCAGGGTTGACAATGCTGAATGAGATGGAACAAAAGGTCTAACTCACTGTAGGCTCTACGTTCCAAGGAGAACAGATACAAAAGCCATTTAAACCCTACAGAGATAGACTTTCAGATTTTAAAAATTGCTCTAGAATATTTGCAAAGATAATATTGGGAGATTAGGGCTCAATTACATATTTCTCTTTTTTTGCTGGAGTAGATCCTACTACAGTGGTTTTATATGCGAGGAAAAAAAGTTAATCTAGATTTACCATTTTCCCAGGAAGTCAAGTGAGTCATATTAACATTTTACAGTATTACAATAGTATTTGTGAACAATAGATTCAATACTGACCATTCATTTTGGTAATTAGGAGATTCTCCATTGAAGCTACTATTAGAAGAAAATCTACCACAGAAGTTACTTCTGAGAAATCTGCTTGAGCAGGTTTGTCTTCTGGGCTACAAAATAAAGTTTTAAATGTAAAACACTGTGGTAACCTCTGCATCCAATATTCATAAAACAAAAAAGCGTTCCAGATGTAAGAAGATTTGAAAGAAGATTTATATTCTAGTCATATAACTGCAGAAGCCATCTAAACTGCACTGAGACACGGGCAGAAATATATTCATGCAACACATTTCACAAGGTCTTGAAACTCACTTTCACTGCTAGGTCTACAAACTAGGATGGCGTGGCAGGGAAGGACTCAGAGGTAGAGGAGACACTTTGCATTTAGAAAGTCCTTAAATTATTTTCATTGTAATTAGGCACCTCAAACAAATTATCTCGGCACAGACTTTAAAAGGTTAGGTAGCAGGTGATGGGAAAGATCTCTGCCTAAGACTCTGGAGACCCCCAGTTTGTACTGTCATTGCACAAACTTGAGGGAAAGCCGCCTTAAACAAAAATGTATTCAGTAACTTTTAGTCCTTTAAACATAAAAGTAATTGAACAAACCTTATTTTTCTTCATAGAAATAGAACTTTTATCTTCTTCTTTGTTTGAAGAACCTTTATAATGGTTAAAAAATGCACAATCTCACTTTAATCTGATAATCATTAGCATTAAGGCAATTAGACGTAGATTAAATTTCATTTTAAATGTAAGAATTTCACAAACATTTTACTACTGCAAAAGCCCTTTCGAAGAAAAACACAATCAGATTAGAAAATTACTAGCATATACCCAAGCTAATCAGTGGGACACATAAGATACAGTATTTGTCTGTTCTTTATATAATTTCACAACACAGAATACAAACCAGCCAACTAATATAACTATTTCAGCACACCCAGAGGTACATTCAGCTCACACTATTCCCCTGCTGACACATCTCATGTATACAAGATGATGCTAGAATTTGGTTAAGCTTTTACAGTGCCACAGGACTCTGTTTTTGTCAAGCCTATCCTGGTTATTTTGCCTAGAATTAGTGACTTGCTACATATCTAAGCACTCCTATGTCTGGACTACTAGTTGACAATTAGGGAGAAATGACTCTTTTCTGATAGGGTCAGCGAAAGAGCTAAGGGCCAACATGAGAAGCAAGGTTTGTGGTTAGGAAGCAGAGGCCACTTCCATGCACACTGAAGTTCTCTTGGAACATCATATGAAAAGAATGCTCTGGACCACAGAAATTGTTCCCCAAATGCTGGGGGTGTGAGACAGAGCTTCAAAGGAAAAATACACAGTTTAAATACTTGCTAATACACAATAAGCTATTTGATTGATTTGTTGCTATTTACTAAGCTCAGACCTTATCAAGTGCGTCTGTGTATATGTGAGCAGGACCTCTTTGTGCATGGAAAGGTTTGCCAATTCTCTTTAAAAGTCCTGTATAGTACACAGTCTCCTCAACACTGGCATACTGGACAAGTGAGCATCAGAACCCCTGAGGTTCTTTTGATTGGAGCCTAGATTTGATTTATTGCAGTTTCCTATCTCCCATAACGTCGCAAGAATTCTCTGCTCTGCTGAAACTGGCTTAGAAACCATTAATTTGATAGAAGCATATCAAATACTTCCAAAGCACTAGCAACATGTAGTTTTGAAATTTCAAAGGGAAGCCAAGTTAGTGACAAAAAACAAAAACAAACTTACTGTGTTTTTGGTTCCAGCCTTTACAGGAGATTGCTGTTAAATGCACTTTCCCTGCATTTTCATGTTTTCTGCAAACACATACAAAACAGTTATATGCCGAGCAATTTAGTGTGTGCTAATGATGGACCAAGGTCCCATAAAGGAATGAACTCTATAAATACCCTGAAGATCTTTAACATTCAAGATCTAAAGAATGAAACTGCTGTGATACTCTGGACACTTAAATGTACAGCAACAAACTGTTGCTTATCTCCAAAGAATATGAAGATTAATCCTGGTAAAGGGTGACAGCAACCTATGCCATCTAATGGCTCCTTTCTCGGCAAAATGTCTTAAATATTGCCTATGTATTTAGGGTCGTATCGTATTCAACATTAGTCGTACTCTTAACCCGGCACAAATTAACAAACTTAAATAGCAAGTCTTTTGATCTCTACCTGAGTACTCCGAGTATTACTTATTGGTATCATCCTTATCAATCTGAAACACATCTAATCAATGTTTATGAACGAACTAGACATGACATCAACAGTAAAGGAAAGGTTCATTACTAACCTTGTACAGTTTTTCATATTTGCAGGGCAATACTTGCCCTCATTACAGCTAAGTAGGTCATCTTTTTTGCTTACTTGTTCCTTTATTTGAACCTGTAAGGAATGTTAAAATTAGTACAGCAATTTCCCAAATAATTTTCTCTAATATTTATAACCTAGTAGTTATGTGATTCAGCCTACAGCATTATTCACTTAATACATGATATAAAAATGCCAATGCTGATTTATAGCATCACACTGATTTGTTCTAAAGGAACTCTGGGAAAGGAACATTCTCATTCTAGGAAAAAAGACAAAGCAGAAGCTTGCTCAATAGCACACGCTTGGGTAGAGTTACCAGTAAAAAACCTAAAAATCTGTCTTGGTGTTTTCTGAAAACATAAAAAGTCCAGTAAAACTTTTCTTATAAGCTACTAGACAATTGAAGAAGAAGAGGAGTTTGGATTTGATATCCCGCTTTATCACTACCCAAAGGTGTCTCAAAGAAGCTAACATTCTCCTTTCCCTTCCTCCCTCACAACAAACACTCTGTGAGGTGAATGGGGCTGAGAGACTTCAGAGAAGTGTGGCGAGCCCAAGGTCACCCAGCAGCTGCATGTGGAGGAGCGGAGACGTGAACTCGGTTCCCCAGATTACAAATCTACCGCTCTTAACCACTACACCACACTGGCTCTTCATACGGTCCTCATTATTTGCCGCATGAAAGTGTTCCCAAGATACTGATTGAATCATCAGGGTGAAATCTGCTGTTGCCATCCTGCTCAGAAAACAGTTTTTGACCATGGAGGAATCTGCTAATGTAAGAAGGAACGGTATTTTTTCCAGTTTCCCATTCACATGGCAGCTGCCCACACCACTATCCACCAAGTTTTAAAGGATCCCCTAAACTTCTATAACTGATTTTCAGGAGCATAGGGAAATATAGTAGGACCGCGGAGTTTATCACTGTTAGTGATCATCTGTGCTGAATCAAAAGCCATTCAGTGCATGGCATGACAGCCCTGGATTTCACTCCTAATGTCTTCCTAGTTTATCATTTTGGGGCAAATGTGATTTAAGCCTTTTATTTTTAAATAAACATGGGTCTTAAAATTTAGACATTGTTTACTTCCCATAAATCATGTATTTGGAAGAATTCTGATAACACCACCTTTATGGGGTTTTAGAGAAGCAGGGGTATGGAGTAAGAGGGAAGCCTAGGTTGAATAAAAAATACTGTGTGTTTCTCTTTTTCTCTCCTTCTCCACCTCTTCTGCAAATGGCAGAAGACTCGGGAGAATGGGGTCTTGCTTATGTTTGCAGAAGTGGCTGAAGTATTACACTGCTTTTACCTTCTGCAAAGACAAAACAGAGAGACCAATCTCTCCCCTTGCCCAAATCTGCAATTAATTGAAAAGAGCAATCAGCATCTGCTTTGCAAATCAATCACAGTTAAACACTAGAACTTTCTGAGATGTGCTGGGAATTACAGCTTGCCAACAAATAAAATAAGAAATCATTTGAGCGCTAAATGGTATGATGTTACCAACACTGAGAAATAATTGTGAAGTATATAAAAAATGGGTTGGAAATAGACTTCAACTTCCACAAAGAGAAGGACTCCTTCTGTCAGGGTTAAATGCTTTAAACAAATGTTTTTTGGTCAAAGTTAGAACATGCAATTAACAGCATTCAACCTGCCTTAGTGACCAAATAATTATTCAGATCTTTGAAGAACAAAACGCTAATTTATTCTGATGGTAACTTTCTAAACACAAAATATAAATTAAATAAACATTGGAACTTGCCTTTATGCAGTCTTCTAACGCATTTAGTTTATATACAGCTTGGAACTGTTTGCGGTCAACTGGGCATGACGCTCTGGTCTGAAAGAAGATTTTGTTCACATCTCACTATTTTATAACATTAGAAATATTTTTTTTCCTCCAAAAAAAAGAACAACTGTATCATCTGTCCAGTTTTTGAATCTCTTGATTCAAACCAACCTGCATGCACATTCCTCTGGAATATGTTACTTTCAATTAATTTAAGACTCCAGATGCTAATTGGCTTAATAAGTAAATCAATTAAAGCATTAGTTGATCAATCAGCAAGGGCAAGCTATCTGTTGGGTTGCAAATCAACAGAAATTTTATTTTTAAGGATATTTTAGAAATAATAGCCGTTCCTCCTAGGAGTGGCAGTTTTGATTAAAGGTTTAGTTCCCACATAAACCAATAAGGCACCTGTAGCAAAGGGTTTGTAATATGCACATTTATTTAAATTTTAAACCAACCACATCCATAGGACTGAGGGTTGTATCCAACTGAGTTATTGTCAGCAGCCAGTCCATGACAGTTCTACTCAGGAGATGATGAAAATTAATCGACCTCAGTTAGTCATGTCCATTTATTTCAAATCAATAGTGGCAGTCCTGTATGAAGAGAACTCTGGTCCACTTTGCATGTAACACTAACCCAAAGCATAGCTAAGCAGGAATGGATAACAAGTATGTGGGTTCTCCAAGCAAAAATTGCTGCCACTTCACTCCCCAGGTCCTGCTGCTATCACAGTTGGGCCATGGCTTGGCTGAGGGCTACATTTGAATTTAGAATCATGGTTGGTCTCTCTTATACAAACCATGTGCAGTAAGACACAAACATGAACTACAACTTGTGTTTTGTTTGGAGCAAGACAGCTACCAGTCTGGGTTGAGACACAGCACCAAGAGAGCTGATGTAAGCCTTCTTGACCAGTTATAAACAAACAAATGACTGGATTCAGATGACATCCACCCAAGAGTTCTTAAAGAACACAAATGTGACACCTGTGTCTGTGTGTACATGCATATTGGTGTGTGGATGGTAAAAAGGTGAATAAATGAATTTTTGGGAATTAAATGATGACAACAGAAATATAAAAGGAATTGGGAAAGCACACGTTTGATATTTCAGGTGTGTGTGGTGGAAATCCTACAGGTGATAAAATAAAGGTGTGATCTTGCACTTTAGATAGCAAGCAACCAGGAAGTCACATGGTGGCGACAGAGTGGTGCAGTAGTAAAACCCAGGTCTCGAAAGAGAGTTGGAAGCAGGGGAACAATAGAAACTGAATTCGGACTCCATACTATCCTTACTGCAACCATATTCATATCATTTCCTCCTGATGAGTGGGAAGGGCCACAGACTGCCACATAGCAGTGACTCGGATCCAGCAACTACGAAGAACTTCTACAACCAACCTACGAGACCCTTCCAGATATTGACATGCAGACTGACTGCAAGATCTGAGCCCTCCTCTCAACCCACCTAGTTCCAGTCACACATTCTGCACATTAAGCAAGATCAACCTGTGCATAAGTGCAATCCCTGCTGGGCTTTGCTTGCCACACTGTTTTTCCACCATTGAGGCCTGTTGGCTTGTGTCTCTAAAGCAGAGGGACTAAACATTTTATCATGACCACAATTCTGGATAATTAGATTCAAATACTTGAAGGAATGCCATGAACATAGAAAACAATTACTGACTTTTAGAAACATTTTGTCCTACTGATTAGAGTAGGACATGAAGAGTATGCATTTAAACTCTGGGGTTTATAATATCTGCCACAGCGATAAGTGATCACAGCAATAAAAGATGCCTAGAAAAAGTAGTTCTCCAAAAAGGTTTCTAAGAAGCTGGATAAGCATCAGTTACAATATTGCATATGATGTGTATAAGACTTTAGGTCCTTATGAAGTTTTCTCAATCTCAATCTGGGTTGTTCATCACAATAAACAAGATGTTGAAAGCAACAATGTTATACTGCATAAGCAGTATACTACACGGGCAAAGAAAGAAGTCTACAGTAACAAAGCACAATATTACAAAGTTGCAAGAAAACAGGTCAGTACTATGGGATCATCATTTAGCAGATTTCCCTGGAAAGCAACAGCAGTAGGAACTTTGGAAAGGAGACACAATAATTACCTATAGAGTTTGGGAAGACAAATGGACAAACCATTTATCAAGAACTCACAACATTAACTTCCAAAAAACAAAGGCCACTACCTAAGCATTTACCAAATGTGGTGATGCAAGTACTTCGCTGAAATGGGCCATAACTCACAAAGAGCTGATTTAGGCATGCCAGCTGGGTTTTGGTTTTTTTGGTTTTTTTTAAAAAAATCCTTTAAACATCAAGCCCTTTTGCTATATTATATACTGCTTTTGAAAGTCTCATGTTTCAAAAGCAGGCTGCCATGTGCCTTCGAGGTCACTTGAATATGAGGAACTAGTAGTACTGTTCTTTGGCTGCTAGGCTGCCAAGGAGAAATATTACCCTTTAAAACGATTTTAAGCATTTAAGTAGCCAGTTTACAAGTTTCCCATGAACCATCTATACTCACTTCGGCCCATTTAAGGATGCAGGTCATGCAGAAGATGTGACTGCAGTTTTCAGGAAAACCAACCTCCTGCTCTGCCAGGCAGTTTAGACAGATTGGACACCTGTCATCTTCATCAGACAGAAAGCTAGAAGAACAGGAGCAGTTTTCTTCTTTCTCTTCACCTGTTATAAAATGTAAAAGCTTTGTGAAGTCTGTAGTAGTAATATCCACTTAAATAATATGCCACATCATGCTGATATGCAGTTTTGTTCAAACTTGCGGATCTAAAAAGTTGACTCTCAAATCCTTTGTAAGCTGACAGTAAAATGTCTCAATATTGTCAGCTAGGTCTGAAATGCAGTTATCTCATTATGTATGACTGAAGCCAACAAGAATGCAAATGTTGAATTTTGAATATTGTGATTATCATACTCCCCTCTACCCAACATTTCATCCTTACCAACCACCAGGTCATGAGCAGGTCAGGTCAAGATTTAGGGTGTGTGTGTGTATGCCTTTAGATGTGAATATGAAAACTGCTCCGGCCTACTATTGGTAGTGGCCAACTACAAACCATCCATGACATGGAATTACTGAAGCTTTTAAACAAGTTACTATGACAGTAGTCACTACTGCATATACCGGTTTTTTTGCTCTATAAGACTCACTTTTTCTCCTCCTAAAAAGTAAGGGGAAATGTGTGTGCATCTTATGGAGCGAATGCAGGCTGCGCAGCTATCCCAGAAGCCAGAACAGCAAGAGGGATTGCTGCTTTCACTGCACAGCGATCCCTCTTGCTGTTCTGGCTTCTGAGATTCAGAATATTTTTTTTCTTGTTTTCCTCCTCCAAAAACTAGGTGCGTCTTGTGGTCTGGTGCGTCTTATAGAGCGAAAAATATGGTATGTCAATTGGTTTCACAGGTTAATTATAAATCACTGTGGTAACAATGTGATCTACATGCATATAAAATTGTAAGGTGAAATTTTGTACAAATATCTTTTTTGTTTTTGTAAATAGCTATCTCAAAAACAGTGCAATAATTTTCCTATGATTAAAATGAAACCTTTTAGGCCTTTTTTCAAGTTTTAAAAAATAAAGTTGACTCTATAATTTCTTTAAACCCTATTAAAATCCAGACCGACTGAAAACTAACAAATGCCAAATAGACAATACCTTTTCCTGGTTAGCCTGCAAGTGTCTAGATAACAATTCACTTGGGACACAATGTATAATATCAAAAAATCATAAACAGTGGTCTTGAGATGATACCACACCTCCACATGGGCATTAAATTCCTGGATGCTTCAGAAACATCTCCTCAAATCAGGGGTAGCAAGCTCATAGGCCAATTCCAGCCCACCCAACAAAGTTACTGCAGGTGGAAAAGCCATGCCCCTCTTTAGCACTGCAACTTCTCCATCATGGAGCTGAGAGGAAAGGTTGAATTTGGGAAAGATTTAAACCTCTCCTCACAGCCCAATCCTGCAATGAAGCAATATCTCAACTACTGAGATGAGAGGGAAAGCTGTGGTCAATCTCCATCCCAGCACTTAGATAGAGAGGTTTAAACTTCTCACGTAAGCTCAGAACTGCAGTGGAGAAATTGACATTTCTCAGTGCCGAGTTGAGAGGTTTAAACCTCTCCATGCAGTCTAGCCTTACAGTGAAGAAACTGGCCCAACACAGAACTAGGCTGAGAGGATGGGGAACGAGTGTGCAGTACAGTATATGTATCTATATGTATGATGAGTGCCTCTGTGGGTGGATACTGTGCAGCTTCATGCATGTCTGCATGGCAAGAGTGTATGTATGTAAGATGTGAACTGCAGGTTAGCCAACTCTGAACACAATCTTCAGGATGAAAAAGGTCAGCCATCCCTGCCTTACACAGTTTTGATCTTCAATGTGTGTCAATGTGCACCGGCTATACAACCCTTTGCATATCAGAAAATAACATACAACACAAGCACTTTGTCAAGGAAAGGGGTAAGAGCAGCTTATTTTGTCAGATATTGTAAACAAATCAGATGTTAAAAGAGATTCAATGAGTTGTTATTCCAGAATAACAGGCCATGTGGATCAGCCCTTTCAAATGTAAGTTTGCCACATCAACAGGAGTCATCATGTCCTGAAGTACAAAGGACCTCTTACAAAGAGTTTTCACATATTCTCCTTTTCAGAAGCCCCCTCTGAAGTGACCATGAACTGTGGGCACTATCTCTAATCAGTTAAAACCAGAAATACCAAAGAATGCTTTAGATTTTCTCTATTAGATCTGGAAATGTTGGGGTAGGAAGATGCTAAAAAGAAGTGATATATGTTGTTCCACTTTGTTTATTATTATCTTATCTGATTTAGCAGAATATCCAACCTATATTAGCTACCTTCTGTGTCTTCATGCTTTTCATCTTCAGCATTTTGTATACATTGCTTTTTATTCTTCATTTCTGCTTAGGAAATACAACCTGCAAAATATTGATAATGATTATATTCCTCCTAATATGTCACAGATTTCAACCCTACAACTCCAACAGAGGCAGTGTTATAACAAGAATATATATCACACATTGCTTCAAAATTATTATTTATTAAATTTATATACTGCCCTATACCCACAAGTCTCTATTTCTTGGCCCTCATACATTCAAGGAATTTTATTTTCTTTCCTGTAACTATGATTTCCCAATGCATAGGACCAGGGCATAGTATCTCATACCATATTGTCTTAAACATACAGTTGCATGCCACCCCAATCTCCGACTGGTACGAGATGCCAGGGGGGTCCAGGCACTCAGACAGAGTTCGTGTTTCCTTCAGAATGAAGCACAGTGGAGGCTCTGGTGGCTTTAGAATATTTGGTTTCTTTACATGTATGGTATATACAACCTATGTCTACAATGGAGGGGTTCAAAGCATTAACACCACAAAGGGTCCTGTTTCTCCCATAGCCACAGCCTTGGATTCCAGCAGAAATCAGGCCTTGTTCTCTTTCACTCTGCCTTTCCAGCCTGCAGCTTTTGCATCCAGCTTCTAGCTCACACCACTCAACTCTGCTCTGGCCTTTTGTCTTTCAAATTAACAGACAGTTGAACCCACCCATTTGTCCTCTGGTACAGAGCCACTCCCTTTGCTATCTTAAGGTAAAGGTAAAGGGACCCCTGACCGTTAGGTCCAGTCGCGGTCGACTCTGGGACTGCGGCACTCATCTCGCTTTACTGGCCGAGGGAACCAGCGTACAGCTCCTGGGTCATGTGGCCAGCATGACTAAGCCGCTTCTGGTGAACCAGAGCAGCACACGGAAACGCCGTATACCTTCCCACTGGAGTGGTACCTATTTATCTACTTGCACTTTGTACTTTCGAACTGCTAGGTTGGCAGGCGCTGGGATAACAGGAGCTCACCCCGTCGTGGGGATTCGAACCGCCGACCTTCTGATCAGCAAGCCCTAGGCTCTGTGGTTTAACCCACAGCGCCACCCACATCCATAATTAGCGGACCATTACCAAGCTGGCCTGGTTATTCCCCTTCCCCCGAACTCAGAACAGTAGGAATAATCATGAGTACAAGAAAAGAAAAATGGAAACACAGGCCGATTCTCCTTGAGCCAAGTCCAACTTATCTTGGGAGAAAATGCAATGCCTTGTCAGTTTCCCCTTAACAAGAAGTTATTCTAAAACAGTGATTCTCAAAACATTTTCAATTTGGGGTCATCTTTCTAAACTTACCCTACCTTTTTAGGGAACACTCCTAAATTCAACTCTAATCTCTTAAATGATAGGTGGATGTGTAGGTTCACATGCACAATGCTGTTTATCTCATGACTATTCTTGAATAACTGCAGACTAAGATTTTAGCATCAATACAGCTGCCCTCTCTCTCACTCTTCAACCTGTATATTTTGACAAGCAAGAACTGGACCCTGCAATCAATAACAGAATGAATATGGGTTAAGAAGTTGAAACTTCATCCACCAATAAAGGACACCCTACTTCATGACCCACTGCTAAGTATGGCTGATGGGATATGTGGGAGCCTTCTCTGTAATAACACCCAGGCTATGGAACTTCCTACCATAGGCCACACAGCTAACAATTTTTGATGTTGAAATGCACACTGAGCATTTTTTAAAGCTTTTTGTTTTAGGGTATAAATGTCTAAAGAAAAAATGTGTTTCTTCCTCTAGCTGCTTCCTCCAGAGTTCTGATCCAGGTCATGGGGGAAGGGGGAGAGAAAGACTGCTGTTAGAAATAAAAATCCTACTTATACAAAAGTCAATGAGCATTCCTAAAGCAACTCTAGATTCCAACCAGTATATAAACAGCAAAATGTTACTTGCTACTGAGTACAAGCAAACTCAGAATGTTCATAGTCTGGAGGTTGTTTGTATTATATCCGTTTTCCAGTGCACCTACCTGCTACAATTTACTCTTCTAAGATACTATATATATATATATATATATATATATATATATATATATATATATATATAAAACAACCTATTAATAAGACAAACTTCCTAACAGATTTGCAGCTTTAAGTAAATAGCAAAAGATAAACAAACAAAGATGCAAAAATTTGGTGATCAATGGCACATTTGAAGGGAAAGGGGGGGTTCCTAATCCCTTATTTTCACTGTAGTGTCAACACATGACGAATTAGAAAGTGAAAAGAAGGCACTTAACCCTTTACCAGCCTATCAGTTTTGTCCTGCAAATGCCTCTAGATAACTTTAAAATGTTTTCCTCCAGCTAAAGTCAAAAACAACAAGCAAATGCAGCTGGATAAAGACCTCTGCTCTCACACCAACCCATTCTCATTTGCAATAATGCCATCAAACTCCCTATTATCTTTTGCTAATATATGTGAATGCTTTCTGTGTCCATAGAGTGCAGTGGTATGGGAAAGTAAGACCAACTGCGAGACAACATGTGGGTTAAAATGGACACAAGTTTAATGGCTACAGCTTTACACAGAGTTGGGAATGGCATAGGGCAGGGATGTCCAACCAGTCGACTGTGACCTACCGGTCGATCGCGGGGCATCCTATGATCCTGATGGACCCCCCCAAAAAAAGTGGTAGATCACTGCCTTTTTTTAAAAAAGTGGGAGTAGATCACGGTCTCTTGGAAGTTGGAGATCCCTGGCATAGGGCAAGGACACAGATTTCTAACATCCTACTTGCTCATTCCTCATTTTGAATGCTGGGGGGAAACCTTAAGCCCAGAAGCAGAGCAGAAGGGGTATTCGTCACAAGCCCCATCCCTTGGGAGAACAGCGAACAGTTTATTGGGAAGAGCTTGCACCTCAGTGTGGTAAAGTATCAGCCAGATAATGTCACCACCTGGCCACCCTCTCAGGCTCTCACACAATCCCACCCTCCTGTGATAGCATAAAATAGGACAAGTTGGTGGGAAGCCTGGACTTAACCAAGAATACACATATCTTTGCCCTAAGGAATGAAAAGACTAGTTTTTAGTGAAAGAGCCAGCTATGAAGTTTAAAAGATTACTGACACTTTTTTCAGAAAAAAAGCCAACCCCCCCATTTCCTACCTATGCATTACTCACGAACGTTTCTTCACAAACTTTCTAAGAATTTAATTACATACTTTCCCTTCCCTTCCTGTCCTTGCTTTCCAGAAAAACAATACATACCGCTTAACTGTGGATTTGGTGTACATGGGAGGAGGTGTGTGCTTTTGCGCCTTATGAAGTAATTAGATATCTGCTAGCAGTTTATAACCAATGGCAATCAACTACTTCTGGCATTACAAAAGAGCCCCCAGACACCTTTATAGATATTCAATCCCTTCTGTTTGCTATGCCTTCACAAAGAAAACAGTTTATACAATTAAGCATATAGTTAAGAGAGACAGGTATGTGAGACTGCAAAGGAAATTAAGGATCTCTCTCATCTCCAAATTTTGACACTGAATTGCTTCCAAGTGACATGGGCTATGCAACTTTCAGTTACAGAACCCATAACAGGACAGTAGATCAGGCACAGGAAACCTGAGGCTGGCCAGGCCCTTCATCTTACCTGTCCCTACAGACATACATCTTCTGCCAGGTCAGCCTCCTCCCTCCTCTAATTTGATTAGAAGGGCTCAATTTTCACCCCTACTGTGGCATGCTAGGCAGAGAGCTGAAACCCTAATAAGACAATGATTCATAAATCATAGGTCTTGTTCATATCAATCCTGACATTTCCTTTAAAACTGCTGATCAGCCAAACATGCAACTGTCCTGTGATCTTCAGAAGAAGGGCAGTATATAAATTTAATAAATAACAACAACAAAACAACAAGATAATAGTAATAGCAAGAAAAGCATCAACATTGTTTGTGCATTGGACAATGAAATTTGAGACATACAGAATCCTTCAGACTACACACACATCATGTGATCATTTCAGTTCAAAAGAACAGCCTGTGACACACACAAAGATCCATCCCAATAGGCATTGTCATTCATGAATGTGAAGACACCACGACTGTCATTACATACCCAACTACAACAAAGAGGAATTTGGAATATCAAACACAACTTGCATCAAATGTGTCAGGGGATCCTATGATCAGGTTTTGGCTGCTTCAAAACACTCTCAAAACAATCCAAAAGAAAATACACAAAAGGTTTGAGAGGCAAACTCCTTATCCTTGTATTTCAGGAGAAAGAGAAAGTGAAAGTTTCCTGGTACCTTAAATAAACATCCACCATAGACAACTAAGAGTTAATTCTCTCCAGCTTTTTTATTCGCCTTGGCCAGATAGTTCGTGTATCCATAAACACTCCAAACACATTTCCAGCACCTCTTTCAGGTAACGAAATTTAATAGTATTCTCTGTGCTTTACCCTCCCAAGTATTATCTTCTGTACCAGGCAGTACCAGGCATAGGCAAACTCCGGCCCTCCAGATGTTTGGGACTACAATTATTATCCCTGACCACTGGTCCTGTTAGTTAGGGATGATGGGAATTGTATTCCCAAACATCTGAAGGGCCGGAGTTTGCCTACGCCTGTTCCATACGCTCGATGCACAAGGCATCTTTCAGTAATCCCACAAACGACATACACACAAAAGGGGGGTTCGTTTATCTTTAAAAGCAAATTCAAACGCAAGTGCCAAACTTCTCCTCTCCGGGCTCTGCGCGGAGTCCAGAGGCCAAAGATTAACAACTTCTCGCCGTGACCTCCAGCCCGCAAACAAGAGGTGCGTGCGTGTTTGTGTGTGTCGGAGAGAGAGAGAAATTGTTAAACAAAGGACTGCCCGGGACGGGCTGGCTATTCGGCTACGACGAGAAGCTTCAGCAAAGCCTCGCTCCTGGAGGAGAAATTCCTCCTGCGCACCGAGGGGAGCCCTCGGGATTGGCCTCCTCCTCCTCCTCCTCCGGCAGCGAAACTTTCTTTCCCTGCTTGGGGCCCGACCACGGAGCCTCCTCCGCCAGCTTCCAAAGGCCCCTGCCGCCACGAGCTGGATCAAGGCGAGGTTGGGGGGCCGTTTCGCCACCAGGCCCCGCCGAGCCTCGAGGAAATAGGCCGGGGCAGCTTCCGTGAGGGGAAGCGGACGAGGCCTGGCCGTCGGTGCTTTCCTCTTTGTTTCCCTTCCGCTCTTTCTCCCTCACACACATACGCAGCGCCGGCCTCGCCGCCTCCTTCCCCGCGCGTCGAACGAAGCCGACTCAACTTACCTGGCGGCGCCTCGGAGCGAGCGGCTTGGACGGAGGAGCAGGTCGCGCGGTCAAGGGGCTCCGGCTACTGCGGAGCCAACATGGAGGCTCTGGGCCTTTCGGCGCCTCCGTGGCGCGCGCGCGCGCGAACTCCGCCGGGCTGAGGAAAAGGCCTCGCGCGGCGGCGACAGCAGGAGGCGGGAGAGGAGGAAGCAGCAGCAGCAGGCCGCTTCCACAGCGCGTTCTGCTCAGAGCCCGCTTTCCGCCGGTCACATGTCCCTTCGCGGCAACGGTAGACGACGAGGAGGAGCAGCGCGCGCGCGCACCTTTCCTCCGCTTTCCTCTCCTCACCCTCACTTTCCCTCCCTACCCGGAGAGAGAGAGAGGAAAAACGCCGCACGGCGGCGCTACCCAATCAGTGCTCTACGCAGAAGGTCGGTAGGTGGGGATTTAAGCGTGACGGGGCTCGCAGGCGCGCGGCGCTGTCTTGCCACCGAGACCCAAAGCAAGATCGGTCCCTGCCGCCACCCAGGGGCATTCTGGGAAGGTCCTCCAGCTCCCCAGCAGGGGAGAGCTGAAAGAGAGCAGGCGTGAGGCGCATGCGCAAACGCTATGACCATTTCTCTCAGAAAAAAGAGCAGGCGCAAACGGAAGCATTACGTAATCCCGAATTAGAGATTTAGTTGAATCGTTTGGGGAAGCGGGCTCTAGTCAGAGAGAGAGAGAGAGATTTATGGACTAGCAGCAGAGTTCTTGCTCCGTCATGGTGTTGCCTGCGCAGGTGACTTGATTTTTTAAAGTTGCATTGTAGGCTGTTGATGCACGTGGAGGCCTCTTGAAGGATTTGACAGTCCTCCCCCCCCCCCCACCCTGCTCAACAACAACAACATATCTGGTTTTGGCTCCGTGGCAGTTGTGGCCGTTAACCGTGAGAAACGGGCTCACGCGAGACAGTTCACGTGACCGGGACACGTCACGCGCGTCCATTCGGAAACAAGCCCCCCTGAGGCGGGTGGCTCACCCACAGATTGTTGTGGGACTCCAGCTGCCATCAGCCCCCAGCAAAGGAGCCCACTCCTAGGGGCCGAGGTCCCTTCGCCCCCGCCACCAACATATTTGAGACGGCTGTCCCCCTCCCCAGGTGATAAATAAAAGTAAAGGTAAAGGGACCCCTGACCATTAGGTCCAGTCGTGGCCGACTCTGGGGTTGCGGCGCTCATCTCGCTTTATTGGCCGAGGAAGCCGGCATACAGCCCGTTACGGAGATTCGAACCGCCAACCTTCTGATCGGCAGGTCCTAGGCTCTGTGGTTTAACCCACAGCGCCACTCGCGTCCAGATGATAAATATTGCCATTCAAATAGTGTGCATGTGACCAGGCTTTTTAGTGGGGCTGGGCTTACCTACCCCCCCCCCCCCATTTTATTAAAGTTGGCACCCCATGCAGCCTCCCCAGCGGTCACAGATGATGAGAGTTGTAGTCCAAGGGCATCTGGAAGTTTCCCCACCCACCCACAGGTATAGGATTGCAGCCTGAAGAGGCTGCATGTCAAAACGTTCAGCTTCCAGGTTGCTGTATTCTGAAGAGCAAAAAAGAGCACACATTTGCCAACTTTTACTTTTAACTATGGATCACTATATGATGAAATAGAGGATGTGTCTTGGAAAAAGAGGGTGTACAGCAACCCTGCATGATCTGCCCCTTAACTGGAATGGTGGGAGCAGCCCAATGGCAAAGTGCATGATTTGCATGCGGAAGGTCCCTGGCACCTGAACTTCAAAAGATCAGGTATATATTTTTATTTATTACATTTTTATACCGCCCTTCATCAGTAGATCTCAAGGCAGTTCACGACATAAAAATACAGCAAGTGAGGTGACATATCTGCCCAGGTTTCTAGACTGAGAGCCAAAGCTTGCCCTGGCAAAGACGTAACCCATGGGTAGGCAAACTAAGGCCCGGGGGCCGGATCCGGGCCAATCGCCTTCTAAATCCAGCCTACGGACGGTCCAGGAATCGGTATGTTTTTACATGAGTAGAATGTGTGCTTTTATCTAAAATGCATCTGTGGGTTATTTGCTGGCCATAGGAATTCATTTGTTTTTTTCCTCCAAAATATAGTCCAGCCCCCCACAAGGTCTGAAGAAGAGTTTGGATTTGATATCCCACTTTATCACTACCTGAAGGAGTCTCAAAGCGGCTAACATTCTCCTTTCCCTTCCTCCCCCACAACAAACACTCTGTGAGGTGAGTGGGGCTGAGATACTTCAAAGAAGTGTGACTACCCCAAGGTCACCCAGCAGCTGCATGTGGAGGAGCGGGGAATCGAACCCGGTTCACCAGATTACAAGTCTACCGCTCTTAACCACTACACCATACACCAGCTCCCTACTGAAAAAGTTTGCTGACCCCTGACATAACCCATGCCTTCCATAGATATATGTAATCAGGGTGTGAGGACTTCGTTTCTCACGCTGGCAGCTGAGGAAGCCAGATTAGCATTGCCGCCTGCATGCAGCTGTACAGGATAAGATGGTGAGATTCTGATTGGTGCAAGGTCATCCAAGGAACTTCACAGCTGAGCTAAAGGATCAGAACCTGCGTTTGCAAAACCTAATGCCCTCTGGTAGCCAATAAGCCCAGGGGAGACCTTGCTTCAAATGTTGAATTACAAGCTCGCAGTACCCTCTGTTTCCCCATCCCTGGTCCTCACAGAGCCCTCTGCCCCCTGCTGTTGTCCCAGCCTTACAACGTGGGCCTGCCTTTGCACACATACTTCTGCACAGAGTCCACATGGCCTGAGCCACCTCCTGCCACTGTGTTCCCAACTCCACTGACTGTGGATTCGCACTGGATTTCTATTTGCTTTCTTATCCTAGGTCACTCAGTTTTTGCTACTTTCCTAGTAGTCTTGTGCTGAGCTACCCTCCTTGCCCTCAGGCTTGAGTGCTCCCTCTCTCCTGCCCTTCTGTGCTCTGCTGGGGTTTGCTTTGTCTTGCAGGGGCTGCCTGAGTTTAGAGTCCCCTTGCTCTGGTCTGGCTTGACTGCACTTCCCAACCTCCTGGGTGATGTGATCCTGCAGCGGGGGCTGTTCCTGCCAAGCCTGTGAGGCTCTGCAACAAGAGTGCTGCAGGGTGACTCCTAGTGGTGTGAGACTGTATTCCCTGTCTCTCACCTTGCAAAAGCATGGCACAAGTTCCCCAGCCCTGCAGCAGAGGGTGCAGGCAGGGAGCCAGGAGTGAAGGTTGTGAGAAGTGATTTCCAGGTGTTGGCATGGCAAGCCAGCATAGTTCTCCCTCTCCACCAGGAGAGAAGAGACGAAGCATGTCCACACATCTGCTTGGGGCCTGCAAGTGTTCAGCATCCATTGCTGAAGCCTGGGTGACTGCTTGGGAGTGAAGCTTGAGAAGGAAATGTCAGCAATAGCAGTGTTTGTACCTGTGCTGAAGAAACAAACTTGAAGAGAAGAAGAAGAGGAGTTTGGATTTGATATCTCACTTTATCACTACCCGAAGGAGTCTCAAAGAGGCTAACAATCTCCTTTCCCTTCCTCCCCCACAACAAACACTCTGTGAGGTGAGTGGGGCTGAGAGACTTCAGAGAAGTGTGACTGGCCCAAGGTCACCCAGCAGCTGCATGTGGAGGAGCAGAGACGCGAACCCGGTTCACCAGATTACAAGTCTACCACTCTTAACCACTACAGCACACTGGCTCTCAAAAACTGGTGTTTTTTTTCACCAAGTGCCCAGTGTTCATGCCTTTCCACAATAGTGCCCCCTCCTGGCGCTCAAAGTCCCCATAAGAAGTGTGTGTGGCACAGTTCCATGCCACAAGAGGCATCATGTGATTTGTGGCTGGTGCATTTGGGTTGATATTCTGCCAGTGCCATCTGTTGATTGGCCATGGGGCTCTGCTGCATATGGAGAGAAGTCTCATGCTAGCATGGGTGTGACTAGCAAGTGGGATGGGCCCCCAATTTTCTCACAATGACCTTAGTCTATTGTTTCCTATGAAGTGGGGCCCTGTGCACCATGTCTTTTGATGGTATAGAACACTGGTCTTCAGCTGGTGCATTGGGGCCCACGAGTGGGTCATGACCTGATTCAGTGTGGGTCACAACAGGAGCACTATCAACATCCAGCTATATGATTAAATGTTAAGAAATGGGTCTCCAAATACGTGTTTGGGTTAAAATGGGTTGTGGGTCTGAAAAGATTGAAGATGCTTAGTGCATCTTATGTCTGAAGAGGGTTTGGATGTGGTAGATTGCAGGCTTCTTCCCAGTATGTCCTGCCCCCATCCCAGGTCATCCCTTTTCTGGGATGTGGCAGGTGTGGCTCTTATGCACCAGCCTGTCTGTGCACAGGTGGATGGACTTCTGTTGATGGCAGAGAGGGATTTCTGAATGAGCTCCCCTCTTCTAGGGTGGGACCTGTGGCACCATGTCCTAAACTCCTTCAGCCCAGCTGATAGGGAGTTTGGATTGCACCAAAACTGACAATGACATTAAATGGCAAACTATGGAGTGATTTTTGAGAAGACTTCTCATTTAATAAGTCTGTCTAATCTCAGGAGATAGCAGGTTTCTATTTTGCTTTGCACTTTTTTTGGGGGGGGGGGGTTCAGAATCTGTGGTGTCACTGGATAAATTGTATATGTTTTCATGGATGTTAATAACTGCTGCTCAGTAGTGCTGGATACATATAGCTGTGAAGCCTTGAGGACAAAAGCACACTCTTATTATTAACAAGCATGAATAATAGCTGTGAAGAAAAAGCTTTCCTGTGTTTAGGACAACAAGGAAACAGGATGTGAAATAATTATCTATGATTTATGTTATATTTATAAACTTGTGGAGGGGGGATGAGATAGTGTTAACTCCTCGGGAGACATCAGTCTCCCAACAAGAATGCAGATTGTCATTCAGGCACTAATCTGTGTCATGTTATTTGTACTGATTGTGCTGTCTCCTTGGGAATGGATGTCCTTGCCCTTCACGCCTTATATAAAATTGTTGTCCACTCAAAACACTTAAGATAAGGAGAATTATAACTGAGCAAGCCTATATTCCAATGACAGAGTGTGTTTATATGAGGCGTGAGGACATATGCACCCATATCCTATGTCCACTCAGCCCAGGAAGGAAGGGGGAAACACAGTGTCCTGAAAATCTCAAAACACAAGAATGTATTATTTGGTTTGTTGGGTTTTTTATTATTATTACATTTATATCCCACCCATAGCTGTCAACTTTTCCCTTTTTTAAAGGGAAATTCCCTTATTCCGAATAGGATTCCTCGCAAGAAAAGGGAAAAGTTGACACCTATGATCCCACCTTTCACCCAAAGAGCTCAAAGTGGCGTACGTGGTTCTCCGTCTTCCTGTTTTATCCTCACAACCCTGAGAGGTATGTTAGGCTAAGAGACTGTGACTGGCCCAAGGCTGCATGTTTGAGTGAGGATTTGAATGCTAGCATCTCCCAAGTCTCAATGCTACACCACACTGGCAACACACCACAAATGGCAATCATGTGTCTGGCATACATGGAAGCAAATTAAAGGTGTATGATGCAAAGAAAAAAGGAGAGTGGCAGGAAGTGCAAAAGGGAAGAGGAAAGGTCTGTGACACAGCATTAATTTTCCTAATGATAAAATAAGTCTAAGTATTAAAGTTGTGTTAATTAGCTTCATCTCAGTGTAATCTGAAAATCTCACAGTCAAATATACTAATCTTAGATAAAGTTGAGACAATGAAAATAAAATAAAATGTCTGTGTATGCTACACACTGGAAAATTTTCTGGCTCCACTGGGATAAAAGAAGCATTCAGTACTTTGCTAGTTGGATATATATCCTTATTTTATTGTGGTCCCTTGTTCAGTGAAATTTCTTATGTGCTTTTCACACTGTAGAATCCTGAAGCTCTCTTGCAGAAATGCTGCCACAAGATGGCAGTACATCCCACCATTAATAAGATATTTTGTATGGGTTTCTCTCTTACAAACCTGTCAGGTGTGAATGACAAACATATTTAAAATTTAGTGAGGGCGTAAGTTTGTGGGTCATAAAATCTTCTTGGCATGAGGTGGACCAACTCATGTGCCAAAACAGTGTCACAAAATATGATACTACTCCATTGAAAGAGGGTTGTTCTTGTTTGCAGTCAGAGATGCTACGTGTTTAGTAATGGGCTGCAATCAATGTAAGCCAGTTAATGAAACTATTTAGCCAAATTCTGCATTTAAAAGCCAAGGGAAAAACCTAGCCAAAGATTTCAGCAGGCATCGAGAACAGTACAACTAAGCTGCCTGCCTAATATTAATAGACTTGTTATCTAAGCTCACTGTAACTGCAGAGAGATTCTCCACACCTTTCTGAAGCTCCAAAAT
Source organism: Podarcis filfolensis (assembly GCF_964270895.1). Classification (NCBI taxonomy): domain Eukaryota; kingdom Metazoa; phylum Chordata; class Lepidosauria; order Squamata; family Lacertidae; genus Podarcis; species Podarcis filfolensis. The sequence continues at coordinate 27,584,796 of NC_139612.1, forward strand.
GAGCACAGCCGGAAATTACATTGATTACTATTTAATGACACAATGCACACCTGTGTATTATATCAGGGCTATTTCTTTAAATTCTACCATATCCTGCTTACTTTAGCTGCTTCCTTTCTGGCATGTCTATGTGTACATTGTTACAGATATAAAGCCTGCTATATTATTTCACACCGGGGCCACCATTTGAATGAAAAGCTATGCAGGGTAACTATATATATATAAAAAAGAGGCAAATCAAGTGATAACTAGCATGACTTCATTTCCCGTTGAATGGCAATGTTATTTGGGATGGGGGGGGGAGACACAAGAGGGTTGGTTAGTGCAGATTCATACAACTTCTTTCACACAACCACAAAATGGCCACTGAGAGAGGGGAATTCTACCTAAGGGGTTAAACATACAACGGAATACCCCACAGACTTTGGATGCAAGGATGTATTTAAGGCTGTGTATAATTCCCCCTTATGACTGCTTAGTGTGTGTGTTTATGCTGGAGGCGAGGTTTGAATTAGGGAATCTCATTGCCCACAGACAGCATGCTGCACCATTTCTACAAGTAGTCAGATTGTAGCAGTGTCAGCTTGCTACATCACTTTCTCTGGAGCTCTTATTAGATTACACTGGTACCTCGGGTTAAGTACTTAATTCGTTCCAGAGGTCCGTTCTTAACCTGAAACTGTTCTTAACCTGAAGCACCACTTTAGCTAATGGGGCCTCCCGCTGCTGCCGTGCCGCTGGAGCCCATTTCTGTTCTTATCCTGAAGCAAAGTTCTTAACCTGAAGCACTATTTCTGGGTTAGCTGAGTGTGTAACCTGAAGCATATGTAACCTGAGGTACCACTGTAATTGTAAAACAGTCATGAAAAAACTTTAAATGAGTTTGGTCCTATTTTCTGATTAATTGTCATGGATATAAGTGAAACTCTAAACTACCGTGCAGCTTCTTATTTACATTTCCCCAAGATAACCTTTGTTTGGCTGATGTGAAAAGAAAGCTTTTCTTTTTGAAAAAATGCCAAGGAGGATGTTGTAATAAAGCAAATAATGTTTCCCGCTTATGTCAATATCTCTGGATCTTACTGCGTCAGATGGGAACATTTTGGATTATCTTCTTGCATGAAGAACATGGCCCTATAGCATGGGTAGGCAAACTAAGGCCCGGGGGTCAGATCTGGCCCAATCGCCTTCTAAATTCGACCCGCGGACGGTCGGGGAATCGGTGTGTTTTTACATGAGTAGAATGTGTCCTTTTATTTAAAATGCATCTCTGGGTTATTTGTGGGGCATAGAAATTTGTTCATCCCCTCCCCCCAAAAAATATAGTCCGGCCCCCCACAAGGTCTGAGGGTCAGTGGACTGGCCCCCTGCTGAAAAAGTTTGCTGATCCCTGCCAGAAGCATGCCAGTTAATTGCTCACTGAGATCAAAGTCCAACAACAATCAGTTTATGATGTTTCCTGAGAATTTGCTTATTAATTTAAATGAGAGCAGCCCAGCTTTCTTAAGAAGACTGCTGGAAGGTTATCCAAAGAAAATAAACTGCTCCCACTAGTTTGAATGCAGACTAGTAGTGTATTCCTATACATATCTACTCAGAAGTTAGACCCAATGAGTTCAATGGGACCTACTCCCAGATACAGCTGTATAGGATTGCAGCCTAAGGGCCCTTCCAGACAGCATTTTTATTGTTTATGATGCTACTGGACAGTGCCAGTAAGCTACAGATTATGAGGGGCCCCTAAGTAAAACAATTTTCTAAATCAATTTTTACATAATTGCTTAAAAATAAAGGAAACAAGGAAAACAGACTTTAAACCAGACATGATCATTCTGAGATGATAAAAATGTACTTAATGGCTACACAATTGTTACATTGTGGTCATATATTTGCAAAGATATAACTATAATTTGTATCAACATTTCATTAGGCCTGTCCATAAGCTTCCAAACATCACTGGTGGCAAGTGAGACCCAGTTCAGGTTGAGTGCAGACTGCACAGTGTTTGTTGCAAAATATGTTTTAGCTAGATGATTAGTTTTTAGTTGCATCCTTGCCTACATACCAGTATATATTTGTATATAAAACGTTTTTCCTACTTTCATTGTCCTTTCTGCTGTACTTTTTTTTTTGTAGTTGGATGCACCATTCCTCCTGTTTGACCAAACCAGCACTGATGAAACAGCAGGCTATGTGATATTTAATATGTCTGGATTTCTTGGCTGAGTTCTTTAATAAGATGTAACAACAAAGATGTAACAACAAATTTCTGCACATTTATACAGTAGAGAGATGTGACCAGAATGCTGTTAAATAACTTTGGAGAGCAAGTTTGACATATGTTTGACATATTCCGTCCCTTCTTTTGGCAAAGGGCAAGTTTGTTATTCTAGAGAAGTGAACATTTCCTACCTGGAGTTCATGTTGCAGTTTACTCATTGCAATTAAAGGATGTAGTTTGACGTATATAATGACGCCTGTTCAGTTACCCCAAAGATATCAATATACACAACATAATTTGTCTCTAGGAAGAGAGCAAACAATACTCAAGTTCTTATCTAATACTGCTACAACTGAAAAGCTATTGCAGCTGCTTTTTTTAGAAGTAATGAACCATTGGGAAAATAAATATAACAACACCAGAATTCAGATATCCTTAGTCACACATGAGGAAATTGTTGGGCTACTAAAAAAGAAACCGAGTTAGTGATTGTTCCATGATGCTTAAGGCTATAACTCTCAAAGGAGGTAGTGATTTTATGTAATGATATATTTGTCTATATCAGGCTTCCACTATCTAGTGCCTTTCAGGTGTTTCAAGACTAAAACTCTAACCAACCTTGACCATTGGCCATTATGGCTGGAGAAGATGGGAGTCCTAGATCCAAATATCTGAAGGACACTGGGTTGAGTAAGGCTGATCTGTATAGCAAAAAATGTATGGGAAAACTTTGCTAGCTGCAGAGTTTGGTCGCATAAAGTATGGTCCTATCTACTCACCATCAGCAGGCGAGATTTGTTTCCATGGAAGCAAAGTTATTTCCCTGCACTCAATCAGACATAGAACAGCAGCTCTTGCAGTCAAAATAGCTTTGCAGACAAATAAATGAACTTCATTAACTTTGCTGAAATAACCATTTAGACATTTCAACAGAATATATTCTCAGCCTCATGAGGCCTAAGATGCTACCTAGGATGATGTTCTTATTTTTATATGCATTATTTTTTTTTGTTTGCTGCTCACTGTGGGCTATGTTCAGAGAGGCAGAATACAAATGATTTTATAAAATAAAAAGCAACAAATAAGAAAATTCTGCCTTTATAGGCTTAGAGGAAGCATAGAGCCTCATGACTTACTAAGTAAGGGGAGAAAATCCATTTTAAGACTTGCAAAGTCTAATTAAAGATTGGCATTGGATGGGAGAATGCTTTTCGTTACACTCTTGCAGTGAAGAAAACTAGAAGACAAATGTGAATTTTGCATGTGTGTGTGTTAATATCCATGAAACACAGCCTCAATGAAAGCAGAAGTCCATGAAAAATAGGGCATTGCTCCAGTGAATCATCTCTGCTAACCTAAACCATCCACAATGTACTAATTAGAATAGATGAGGTAATCAGCACTCCACCCAATCAAAGTAAACAACAAAAAAATGGCTGGAAGGGGAAAATTAATCAAAGTGGGTATCATGCATTTCAGCAGTATTGGTTAAACTAAGCTTTGGAAGGCTGCATTTGTGAAGGGGTGGAAGAAACCAGTTCTTTACAGTTATTGCACATGACCAATGAACTTTCACAAACAAGAATAAATGCAAGGAGTTCTACCTCATAGCACAATTCAAACCACATAATCAGAAGTAAGTCTGACCACATTTCATGGGACTTTCTCCCAGGAGTTAAGACTACAGCTTCAGTGATGAAATTAAACATGTTTGGAAAGATTGGTCCATTAATATGTCCAATTGTCCTTTGGATCAGAATTATGGCTTCAGAGGTATGGGAATATGCCTAGATATTCCCAGTAGAAAATTCATTGTTCAGCCCTATTACCTTCTTGGAGCTGTCAATCATAATCTGAGAATCTAGGAAGCTGACAGACTTGCCTCTTGAGGCTGACATGGAACTAGATAAGGCTTTTCCTGTATGAAGATACCCTTTCTTTAAGGGGAAGGGCAACAGATCAGAAGGTCCTATTTTCAATCCTTTCAGGTAGGACTGGGAGAAAAATCTGTCTAAAATCCTGGAGAGCTGTTGCCAGTCAGAGGGCCACCAACCAGCTCCTTTAAACTGTAATCCTATATACCAGGGGTAGGGAACCTGTGGTTCTCTGAATATTGTTGGACTTCCAATTTCCATCAGTCTCTGCCAGCGTAACCAATAGTCAGAGATAAGAGGAGCTGTAGCCCAACAAAATCCACAGAGCCATGGTTTAGCACATTCGCCAGAGAACAAGCCCCATTGAACTAAATGGGATATACTTATGCATAGATATGTTTAGGATCATGCTGTTAGTGGCTGTTTTTAAGTAATGGGGAGGGGAGGTAGGGTATGTTTTGGTTAAAACGGATGGGAGCAGGGCTGAGGAGAGCTGGAGGATTTAATTATCTACCTTTCTCCCACAATTATAACTGCTTATTGTTTGCAAGCGTGTGTAACCACTGGGCACCTTTGAATATCTAAATAACTTGTGCACCAACACTGAGATGTCAATGATCTTGTGTATCAGTTTTATTATCGCCATTTTTGTAGGTGCAGTGAGTCCTATTGGTAGTACTACTGGTGGCAGTGCCACTGGATGGAGGGAGGAGAGGCAGACAGGCAGGACCTACTAGACAGCCTGGGACTCAGTAGCTGCCCAAATATGATGCCAGGCCAGCTAAAATGAAGGCTGAAGTTTCAGAATAGCAAACCTGATCAAAGATTCCCAGAGGAGGAGCCATAAAAGCTTCAGCTGAAGCAGACAGAAATTCCTGTCATCTCAAACACCCCCTGGAATACAAAGACCTTAGTCACCATCCTAAAGGTTGCAAATGACCAGTTGTTGTTCTGCCATCATACATCATATCCTTCCTGGATACCCGGTTTGTTATCCATTTCAGAGCTGGTTCAGGATGAAGGTTAAACTTGACAAAACTGTGCAACATACATTTCCTGCATTTTCCCTCTTGACCAAGGCAGAGGAGAACCATAGCATTAATACTGCTACTTCAGCTTGTCCAACTGAAGCTCTGTTTTGAAGCTAATGCTCTCGTTGGTCAACATGAGGGCAGAATCTGGGATGTGTCGAGTCACCTTGCTCCCTGCTTTTCATTAAAACAGCATTTCAGCAAAGCATTTGTGTGTACAGCTGTGTGAGTGAAGACCCAATTATGGTAGCCCAGACTTCCACAATCTGTTGCCTTCCAGACATTTTGGACTACAACTCCCGCTGGGTATGATGGGACTTGTAGTCCAAAATGTCTACAAGACAACAGGCTGCTACTACAAATGGTTGCACTTTTCTTTCGAAGACTAGCTGTTGTGTCTTCACTCTCATGTTGAGGAACACTAGGGCATTAACGCCCAAAATGTGGTTAATGGATCTAAATCTTCTCTTAAAATTAATGCATCTAATTGTTTCAGACCATACTTTTATGTTTAAAAATTATACTGAAAACAGAAAATTCCAGAATTACATTGTTTTTATTTACACAGATCGCCATTTACATGTATATCATTAAATATGAACAGCACAGATAACAATGACACAGAAGCCGGAGGAAAATGTTTCTAATAGTATTTTTTTTTAATAATCTGAGTGGACACCACTCAGCTTAAAACATAGCTTAGGACTTTAGAAAACTGGTTTAATGTAAACAATGTACATTCAGCTCTTAATGGGATATTTTTCACTTTTTAAACCGAATTTGTTGGATTATCTGCAGCACTAGAGAATAAACAATGCAGTAATTTAAAAAGCAAGAGCTTACATACCCCCACCCCTACATTTGATATTTGTGCTCGTATGAAAATTGTGCTGCTTCAGGTCCTGCCATTTCGTACTCACAAAATAAGCTTGGTAAATGTATAACGATCCATTGGAAATCAGTAGGACAACACTGAAATACTGAATAACAAGGTACTCCAGCTTTAAAAATACGTTACGTAAGATATTTGTGACTACAATTTTGATTTAAATGAAGGACCAATTCAGCTGGTAAGATTCATCTCTGTGCTGAGAGCCCACAGTCAGCTTGCCACATAGCACAGTTCTACTTAAGGCCTGGCTTATGTCCCAGCAAACAGACCAAACAAACAATCAATGCTGCTAGCAAAATGGCCTTCAGTGTTATTTTGAACCTGGTGCGTAATTTCCTTGGGCTCTCATACAAAGCTATCTTTGACAGAACTGATCCCACTTGTAGGCTGTGATTCAGAGCTTAAGAGGGCTATGGTATGTGTGCACAATCACAAACACAGGTCTATGGTGCTTTTTTGGGTGGGCACAAGCGACAACAAAGAAATGCCACTCCCTGCCCCCTGCAGCTCATTTGCCCTCAAAATAGTGTACTGAACCCAGTGCCAGATTAATAAGCAGTGTTGACATTTTATATAAAATCACCTGCTCTGTACAGGGGCTGCCTTCACACCCACCTACCCACCCCACTACTTCTTATGGTGTCTTTAGAATTTCATCATTTGAGGATCCTTTAGGATTCCAGCTTAGTGGTTGCACTGTTGGCCACAAATCACTACGCAACATGGAAGTTTTTCCATTTGCATCCGTTGCTGTTAATATCCTTTATTTGTTTCTTATACAAGAGCATTTAAAATGGGAGTCTGGTCAACAGCAGAACTTGAAGGATTCCACTCAAGCATCCTGATTTGAAGATCTATTGTGGTTGCGTCTGCAAGCAGCCCCCCTTCCCAATGTATAGCTAAAGTGTCTAGTGGGGACTGGAAATGTTGTATGTAGGAGATGGATGAACCACAAGTGCACTGGTGGACCGCATGCATATTGCTTCAGGTTCACTTCTAATTGAAGGATCTCAAGCAGCAGAGGAAAACCTCTTCCTTGTACTTTGTGGAACGGCTGCCAGTTTGGAGCAGACAGAAATGGGTAAACATGGCCAATGGTTTGAGCCGATATAAGGTAGTTTCTTTTTTTATGGGCACATCCAAGCACACATGAAGCTCTGTATCACAGCACAGATTCATAGAAGGTTAGAGGGCACTGCAAAAGGATTACATTTTACTCCCAGATAACAAAGAGAAATATATGGCAGATAGTAGCAAAGTATGGCAGTTCATTGAGTTGTGCTCTTAGAAATGTGCTACAGTAAACAACACCATTATATAAGCTTAGGATTTGCTTTAGGCAACTTCATTACATGGTAGAATAGAACTGGACAGAGTAAAAGTGGGAGAGGACAAATTCAGTGAAGTCGAGAGCTAAGGCTTTGATGCTACTATTCAGATTTGGCTACAAACACGTTTTTTGTTTTTTAAATAACTCTTATGGACAGACTACCTCAGCACTTTCATTTTACGGAATACACAACTGCAAAAATAGAAGCATCCTATTTATTTACAATATATATATATACATACACAAATGAAACGTTTCCTACAATACAACACAACTGCATAGATTCTTTTTGTTGCTGCTGCTGTTTTAAAAAAAATCAGACTTAGGGGATATATGTACAGCATGTGAGTATCAAGGTCCTGCCAGCCCTGTGTTTGACAAAGGCATTCAATGTTATCATCACATTTGATAACAGAAGGCCTTACATTGAGAAACAATGGGCACATTCAGTTTTGTGTTGTTGTTTTTTAAAAAACCAAAACAAAAGGAAATGCTTTCCTGATGCCAAGCACTCTCAGGAATGCTCACTTCCGAATAAAGAAAGATCCCTGGCCAGAGGAGATCTGAGAGGTTTTATAAAAACCCACCTAAGCCAATACATTCTACTGTGATATTGTCCAAAGTTCAGAAAGAAGTTTGTGGAACTGGGGGACCAAGGAAAGGCATATGCAATATCCTTGTCTGTATTTCATCCGGATTGTATTTGGTTTTCAAGCAATAGTGCAACGTCATATGCAATGCAACTGGGAGCAAGTTTTGCTACCCATTGCTTTCCCCCTCCCTTTCTCTCCCCAACCCCAGGGACAAATTATTGTGATGGGGAAACATGACATTCCTGCAACAGACATACTGCCGGGGATGAGGGGAGATATTTGGATCCTCTACAGCAATTGCACATGTACTGTGCTTTATCAGCTATGGTTGGAAAAGACCTTTATAGCCAGCTATTAAGCTCCTGCTAAATCAGTCCAATGTCCCACCTAGTCTAGCATCCTGTTTGCCATTAGAGGCCTTCAGGAGATCATCCCAGCAGGTACTGAAGGGCACCAGCTCTCTCTTGCCCTTCAATGATTTGCATTCCCTGTCTTGGAACATGGAGCTTCTGCTTTGTAATCATGGCTAGCAGCTGTTGATAGACTTACGTTCCATGATTTCCCCCCCTAATCCCCTTTTAAAACAATTCAAGTTAATAAAAACAGACCTCCTAGTAAATATCAACATGCACAAAAGGAGGATAGGGAAGGAGTAAATTGAGGCTGGCGTAGAAAACCAAAAAGCTGGAACTGTGACCTAAAAAATCAATTATGCTGTAGCTTTAATTAGAATTCATCATCATCAAGATGGCCTGGGCAATGAATTAATGGCTTGGATGTTGTGGCTTTGCTTGAAATGTGCTACACCACCGCCAAAATTAGTTATTCCCAAACTGAGGGGAACTGACTATCATTTAATGTTGACAATGTTCCTGTGAATCTCATCTCAAGACCCTGAGAGTTACCCCATCCCTAACACCTTGTGTACTTATTATTCTCCATTACTCATCCATTTGGTAATTTATTTGCAAGCGTATCACAATATTACGGTGAATCCCAAGAGTCTCTAAGAATCACCAGGCCATTTTACATCAGCGTTTAAGACAAAAACAAAACCTAGTACACAGTTTCATGTGTCAGTTTGAACCCAACAGCAACTTGCTTTTTTGTACCATCGTTCAAAATAGTCTAATGGACAAAATGCTGGACTTGAATTGGAGACCTAAGTCCAAATCCTTGCTCAGCCATGAACAATTCATTCCCTCCCCTGGCCTCCACTCTGCAATAGGGAACTCTTAACTGACCTACTTCACAATGTGGTTTTGCAGATGAACAAGATACTATCTATAAAGCACTTTGCAGAAATGATAAATAATATCACATTCTAAAGTCCTACACATTCCGAAAAGAGGCAAAATATTTATAAAAGCAGTTATGAAATAGTACTATGAAATATGTACAGTTTATCATGAGTTTTGGTTTAAAAAATATACAGGTGGGCTGAATATCAGTAGGATAATTGTCCCAGAGCCTGAACTGGATAAAACAAACACTGATTGATCCAAAGGGTGGATAACTGTGATCCAGAAATTTTCATTGCAGAACACCTCAAATGCAATTATAATGATTTTATTTTATTTTTTAAAGAAGAAATACAGGTGTCTATATTGGATAACAGGCACTGCAGTAACTCAGGGTACAACCAAGAGAGCACACACATACACACAGGCATACATGTCATTGTTTTCTTTTCTTTTTTCATGGACCACAGATCCTTCTACTCAATAGAAGGCTAGTCTCTTGAGTTTTAGGAGCAGCTTAACAGGCAGTGGGGGGGTATCTGTGTATGCGGAAAGATCATCCTGTGACCCTTCAGACTGAAGACAGTTACAACTTTCTGTATTCTGTGGACAATGGCTGGAGAGCAAAGTCTCCCCAGTTTCTCTGTCATGTTACATTTAATTGCTTGAGGTGGTTTTCAAACTGTATTTCCTTACAAGGCACTGAGATGGAACTTATTACTTCCTCAGTAGTTCTTTTACTATTTCTCAGCCTTGCTGGTACACTCTCCTTTTAGCTTTATGTTCTTGTGGGGTGGGCGGGCGTGTAGTGTGTAGAAAACTAAACATTTGAATTTACAAATATCACTATGGCACCAAGAAGATTTATCTGTCATACACTTCAATTACCCCTGAACCTGCTTGCTTTCATTTCAGTGCCTGAAAGCTTCAATCCAAGTGATACTGTTATCAATGCAATCTAGAAAACGGGGCACAGCTTTTTGGAGAAATACTCAAGAGCTTTTACATCTACAAAGAGTTTAAGTTTAAAGATGAGACTGGGTCTGAAAAAGACGAAGGCTGCTGATACAGATTCTAATTCCCATAGAGCCTGTCATCAGAACAGAGGCTGAATGAGGTTGGATACAGGTGATCAATTCCTGCACATCTTCACTTGATATGTGGTAAGAGTCTCCTTATCATTTGAAAGGACAACATGCATCATATATGCAAACCGCTAACTTTCCAGTTGGTAAATGGTTGCCTACATCCACTCTGTTTAAGCAGTGGCTTCTCATCAAACTCTTCTCCCTCATCAGGCTGAGAGAGATTTCCCTGCCTCTATTGTAAGGTTCATCGGGGGATACAGCCAAGTGAACTTTATAACCCTGTGGAGCCTGGCTGCCTGCTACACTATAGCATACACACTCACCACGCAAACTCAAATGCAAACAGGGAAATATATCTAACACAATACGCAAAAGCTACCAAGGGCTGGCAGTTAAGATGTCTGTCTGTGACCTCCACTGCAATCCTTCATAGTGTTCTGGTGATAGCTGCCTTTACCAACGGCAAATTTCAGAGGGAACAGGGTCTGCTCTGTTCACCTGAAAGCTTGCCGTAGCTCTGCATGCTCAATTTTCAGTGGTCGGCCTGAGGTCCATTTCCTGAAGTTCCATCAGGGCTTTTATTTGTGGCATTGCTTTCAAATGATTGTCAGACCACTTATTTAGCTGAGACAAACACCCGTTCGGAGTCTGTTCATGTTCAGCTTCATAACCATTTGTGATTCAGAAGTGTATCCTGCTTTTAAACTCCTGGGCCAAAGCCTAGGCAAATCTTCCCTTCTTTTCTAGGACATCCTTCCAGCAGTTCACCAGACCAGACTGAGTGCTCCGCAGCTCCAGACTGAAATCAACAGTTCTATAATTGGCAGCAATCAACCTTATGAATTTATTCACATCCCCAGGGGACAACTATCTGAACACAAACCATTTCTTTAAAAATAAACCAAACATGCATACATGGAACTCACAAACTGAGTGTGCAAAAGACAACTTTTGGTAGGGATGATCTACTAAGGCTTAATAGTGTACAGGCTTTGTTCACGGATACCAAAGACCCTATAGATTACGTACATATGTGACCTAATGGTAGATTATCTATCCACTAAGCACACTGCTGGACAAGAACAATCAGATAGAGGTAAACTTCTCTCCAGGAAGTGGGCTCTAGTTTGATCAAGGCTGGTTAACTGATTGTAGTTGAAAACAAATTGATATATTAATTTGCAAGTATATAACCTCAATTATTTTAGTGTCAGTTACCACACACAGAACACCAATGGCCAATGGACAAATCTATGAATATGCAAAATTGTACTGACCACCACCATAAACTTAATACTGTTCCAGTAGCTTGTGGGAACATGAAGGATAACATTTAAAATTAGGTAACATAACATGATTGGGTTGTAGCCAATGTTTGTCCTATTCAGAGTAGACCAACTGAAATCAATGGGCATGACTAACTTGTATCCATTAATTTCAGTGAGACTACTCTTGAGTAATACTTAGTTGGCTGCAACCCACAGTAGAACATTGCATCCTACTGGTATTCCATTGTTTTGAGTTCATGAAGGATACTCACAAAGAGTGGATGGGCATATTAACAAAATGGGACAATAATGATTTTGGTGTGAGTAGCAAAATGGAAATGTATTCTTCTTAATGTCCCATTAACTTCAGTGGCCTTCAGCAGTGTCTCCTGAATGCACCCAGTCATAGATGACGAGAGGAATGCTCACCAGGGAAAACATTACTCCTAATGCCAAAAAGAGAGAGGCCTAGAACCAAAAGGGGAAAAATAGTTCAGCTAGCAGAACTTATTTTCATAAACAGGTTAACCAAGTGAGAATGTTCATCAAAGCCAAGCAGAAATATTTTATGCTCTTGGAGGACTAGTTTCAGACTTAGTTTAGGAATGGCTACTGGGACAAAGCTTGAGATAGCTCCTGATTTCTGAAACTTACCCAAATCCTCTGAATCAGTTTTGATCCATCTTGGTGGGTGATTTTTAAATAAAGTGATGACGGGAGAATAAAAATCAGCATATTGGCAGAAGTTACCCCTGTGGCAAACCAAGCACATAGATTTTGTTATAACAGACTAGTTGATGTGACCCACAATAAAAGGCATTTCTTAATCAAATATAATTTGAATACTGTACCTACAACTCCAAAAATATCCTTCATGGAAGGTATGAAAATAACTAACAAGTTAATGATCGCCAGAAGGATCACCGTAACCACAACGTGACGGCACAAGTGAAATTTGGTTTTTCTAGTAAGCTCAAATATAGAAGAACGCACCTGTAAAGGGGAAAAAAAGAGAGCTATTGCAATCAAAATTTGCATAATTTCCCTTACTAATTCCCTCCATGGTTTTGTATAATGCACTTAAGATTTGCTTGACTCCAAATTCATTCTAGAGAACTTAGGCTGCAATCCTAACATCACTTACTTGGGAGTAAGCTCTTTTGAATTCAACATTATTTACTTCTAAGAAAACTTGGTTAGGATTGCACTGTTAGACATGGTAATGTGTTTGTGAGTATGAGAGAAAGAAAGCATACTATCTGCATTTCCACCAGATGCTATTTATTACAGCTGCAGGCTTTTTATGTTAACATCATTTGTTCTAGTGTCAAAATTAATTACTCTTCTGCCAGGATGAAATTCATTCTTCCTCTCATAGAGCTTAGCAAATCAGACTCACAACAGGAAAGGATGAACATTTTCCTGCATCAAGATATGTCACATTTCTGCCTTCCGCTGCCTAACTGAGCCCATACTGTGGAATGGGATAGTGCCCACTTAGGAATTCACAGGCACTATCCTGCATTAATTTATTTGCTTTTTAAATTAAGTTTCTATGCTGCCCTATATCCAAAGATCATAGGGAAGCTTACAATATAAAAAACACAACAATATAAAGAATAGGTAAAAGGACCCCTGACCATTAGGTCCAGTCGTGGCCGACTCTGGGGTTGCGGCGCTCATCTTGCCGGCGTACAGCTTCCAGGTCATGTGGCCAGCATGACTAAGCCACTTCTGGCGAACCAGAGCAGTGCATGGAAACGCCGTTTACCTTCCTGCCAGAGCAGTACCTATTTATCTACTTGCACTTTGAGGTGCTTTTGAACTTCTAGGTTGTCAGGAGCTGGGACCAAGCAACGGGAGCTCACCCCGTCGCGGGGATTCGAACTGCTGACCTTCTGATCGGCAAGCCCTAGGCTCTGTGGTTTAACCCTCAGCGCCACCCGCGTCCCTAATATAAAGAATAATAGCAAACAAAAGCAATACCCCCAGAGTTTAAAAGGCTACAGATTGCTTAATGCAGCCAAAGCCCTGTAAGAAGATGAATGTTTCTGCCTGACACCTAAAGATAGGTAACAAAAGTGACAGGCAAGCCTCCCTGGGGAGAGCATTCCACAAATGGGGAGCCACTGAAGAAAAGGCCTGTTTTTGTGTTGCCACCCTCCTGACATCTCACGGAGGAGGCACACAAAGAAGGGCTTCAGATGATGATTGCAGGGTCCAGGTCAGTTCAAATGGGGAGGGGCAGTTCTGAGCCACTTAAGGGCAATCAGGACAGATTCTGCTAGTTTATCACTTGTCTCACTGCCCAGCAGTTTCCCTGCCTGAGCTGACAAGAGCTGGTCTTGGAGGTGGTGTTGAGGACTCTAGGACTGCTGGTTATGGGGGTCTTCAACATCCATGCCACGATCACTGGCTCTGGGGTGGCTCAGGACTTCATGGCACTGCTACTGTTTACTTGCACTTTTTCCGGGGGTGGGGCAGGAGGTTGATTTTAAACTGTAGGCCACCGTCAGCAGGACCAAATCTAAATGAATCTATGCAGCAATCTGATAGTTGTTCCTAGGAAATGGTAAGACATCTCCAAGAGAACAGGAGCCTCAGACTTACAGTGAAAAATAACACTGGGACTGTGAGGATGACTGCAGCTATAACAGCAACACGGACTGTCAAGATGAGGATGTCATCTTTATTCTGATACTTGTGAAGTAGATCTGACGACACGGTTTCTGCAGGGAAGACAAAGAGAGAACTGTTCCAGCAATTAAGCAATTAATTCATAGAAGCTGTCACTTGGCAAGAGCCACCTCAAACAACAAGTGACTAATCTGCAGGCAACGGGGATGGCGGTGAAGCAGGCTGGATCGAATACAGCGTTTTAACTCATGCTCCACTGAACCGCAAAGATCAAATTCGGCCTGAAACCTGATGTACACTTGCCAGAGAGTAAGTCCCATTCATTTCAGTGGAGCTTAGTTCCCAGTTGTGCTAATGTCCAGTGTGGTGTGAACCACCAATCTGCCTGGGCCTGAAAGCAGCGAGGAAGTGAGAGGAAAAGAGCCCAAATACTTGGAGCATTTGCTTCAGTTAAAAAGGTAAAGGTAGAGGGACCCCTGACCATTAGGTCCAGTCGTGACCGACTCTGGGGTTGCAGCACTTATCTCGCTTTATTGGCCGAGGGAGCCGGCGTACAGCTTGCGGGTCATGTGGCCAGCATGACTAAGCCGCTTCTGGCGAACCAGAGCAGTGCACGGAAACGCCGTTTACCTTCCCGCCGGAGTGGTACCTATTTATCTACTTGCACTTTGACATGCTTTTGAACTGCTAGGTTGGCAGGAGCAGCGACCGAGCAACGGGAGCTCACCCCGTCACGGGGATTTGAACCGCCGATCTTCTGATCGCCAAGTCCTAGGCTCTGTAGTTTAAATCAAACAGGTTGCAAGCGCAAGCAATGCAAAAAAGAGTGACATTTTACAAAAAAAAATCATGAAATTATTTTAACTTGGGATATTAGGATAGGACAATTTAAACAGTCATTTTATTTGTAAATACAACTGTTTTCACTCGCTGTATTCAAATTAATGGAATGTTACGAGATTATTCTGAAGTCCAGGAATCACCAGGGGCTTTTGCACCTGGGGCAAAACTGGAGTGTTGAGAGTGCTGTGGACCTTTGGGGAGAGGGGAGAAAGAACCCATGAAATTATGATGCAATTTCAAGAGGATCTATTATTACTAGATCTGATGTGTGTTGTGTGTGCATGTCTTCTCTCTCTCTCTCTCTCTCTCTCTCTCTCTCTCTCTCTCCATTTTCTCCCCTACTCTCTCTCCTTTGACTCCTGTGACACCCGACTTTCCCTACTACATATTTTCCTCCCCTTATTGTCCCTAGTCACTCCACTTTCCCTCCTACTCACTCAAGAAAGAACCTGAAGCTAAAGTATGAATAGTAGGTTTTCCCTGCTCCTTTCATATAATTGGCTGGGGGAAAGAAGCAAATTGCCAGGTGAAGCAGAGGTGCTACACTTGCTTCCTGGCAGGTGGGCCATAGTTGCTTACCAGAAGGGAGAAGGGTGAGGTTTCAAGGAGATCAGCAATGTGCAAATGCACTGACAGATCCCATCTAGCACTTCTGAAGATGCATCTGCACTGCACTGACCTCTCATTCCTTTTTCTTCTTGTTAAGCAACAGCAAGCATCCCGCTAAGAAGCTAGGATAACTGCTCCATCTCTACCCAGTGGGCCCAGGCAGATGTTTCCCCTTCCTAAGAATGAAGTGACTGGGGGCAGTGCTCTGGTTTGTGTACTTCCCTGCCCCCAAACACTTGGGAATGCAAGTATGATGTCAAGGGCCAAGGAAATGCCACTTTCAAATAAGCAGAAGATATCTCAATTTTGACGTTACCTTCTGTGCACAGTGAGGAAACAAGAAAGCAGCACCTCAACCATTTACAAAATTCAGAAAACAGACAGAAACAAACAAACACACCTTTTAGTTTCTTTTTTTCTAAAGCACAAGAGGTGAGTAGCCAAAAATAGTCACTTACCATAAAATGTCAAATAGCCAAAAATAGCAGTCAAGAAGTACATGACAAACATGGCGAAGAAAGAGATTCTTGAAACCATCTGCATTTTCTTCTGTGAACGACTGGGGGGGGGGGGGAAGATGGGGCAACAGGGGAAGTTAAGGAATAATTGGTTCTATACTTGAATGTATGCCATTTAACAGGAACAAGTCTGAAGACCGTTGAGATCTCAAGGAGGAGCACTGTAGGGGAATGGTTTGGGGTAAACAACTGTCCACACCATACCACTTCATTGTCCACCTTCTTGAGATGGTGATGATTAAAGGGCTGGTTTATAGGTGGCTTTCCCTATATGTAAGGAACCATGACCCTTTTACTTAAAAACAAACACAACAATTAAGGTTTGAAGCCCACACAATTAAGGTAAAAAGAGATAACGATGGCATTGTAGTTTTTAAAGTTTAGCGAAGACCAGGAAAACAAATCTCCAATTAATTTAGGGAACCCTTGATTCCTAGGTGGGGAGTGGTAATTTCCCCCCTCTCTGCTACAGAGATTCCAACAGAGTATCAAGTCCAATCTAGTAAGGAAAGGTCCATGTGGTTTGCTTGCATAAGGTGCTAGGTTCAATAACTAACTCTTCTTGTTTTAGAGATAACTAACAGTTTTGGTTTCTAGGAAATAGCAGTTCAGGGCAGGGCTGCCAGCCACTGTACAGACCACCAGACTAGATGACTTATTAGTCTGCCTCAGTTAAGCAGTTCCTGTGAGGAGTCCACTATCTTCATATAAATGCATCCATTATAGGAACATTGCACAATTATAGAGGTGCCAGCTCTAGCTAGAGATTCTTGGAGCACCAACATTTTGAAATGATCCTGAAATCTATGTAAGGTTTAGGAGTTTTTATATGGTCCACACATTCACAAAACAGAGGAGGCCCCAGCTAATCTCAGAATTCAGCAAACATTTGCCTTCCAAATGCTCTTGTAAGTAGCACCGTGTTAGCAGCGATTCTTCTTTCTTTTTGAAAATGGAAGCTAGTATAAAGCATATAAGATTGAAAGCTCCAGAAAATAACATCGACAATGCTGCTAGCTCCTGTACCAGATATAGCTGCCTTTGAGACAGACACCAGTTATTGGCTGCAGTCTGGCATTGCCTCGTATAAAGTGATTGTTCACACTGTTTGTATCTCTGCTAACAGCTGTGTAGATCTAAGGAGAGCCCCATATTTGTTACATTGCCACCCTCAAACCCCCTGGGTGAGCCAAGTCTTCCTAGATGACGAGCAGGTCCTGCTGCTTTTCTCAAATTAAAGTTCTTTTCTCTTAGCAGTGCAGAGTGCAACTCAGTACTAACACTCTTACAGACAAAGCAGTTTGCTTTAATAACAAAACAATGGTTTCTCTCTTACTCTTTAAGTTCACAGTAGATTGGAAGGACCGAGGGATGGCACACAAATGCAAATGTAATGGTAGGCAAAGCGTACACGGTCTGTTTGAAAAACAAAAACAAAACTATCAGTCAGGAGGGAGAGACGTAGTGCCTCCAAATGTCACTACGAAAATCGTCATCATTTCCAATATACAAGTTTGAATTTTCTGTGCTCTTCAACTGGGATTGTCAACGTTTTGCTCTGGTGGGGTTCCTGGTTTTTTTATAGTTGCATATCATGCATACCAGCATTGCAGTGCAATGACCGAGGAAAGTCCCATGAAATGGAATGGAATCCAAAGGTTCCCTTGCTCTCAGGAAAGGTGACTTTCTGTTTGTGGATGGAAACCTTTGGATACAACCTACTGCATTTTTGCCATGATTTCAAACCTTAGGAGCTCTGCCTAGAAAAACATGGCTTTCACGGGGCTGGGAACACCTGTTAAATAACAAGCATATACAATGATGTTTGAATACAAGGGAAACTATAGTGTTGGTGTTTCTGCTAATATGATTATTACATCTGATTGGCTGCACATATTTTCCTATGCAATCTGCTGTTCAAAATTATTGTCAAAATTTTCCCCAGTTCTTTGAACTCTTCATCCTCGGAAACAAAACCCAGATAAAAATGTAATTTGCTCTGGTTGGAAAACTTGCAGTTGCCTAGGATTTCTTGCACAGTCTAGCTGCTGGCATGTGGAACAAAATGACAAAATGGTGTGGAAAGAAACATACCTTGGAATTAATGGTGACATACTTGGGTTGGCACGTATCCACATAGGCAATGCTAGAGTTTGGAGACAGAGGTGCAGTGGCATTTTTCTCATCCAGACGACAAGGAATTTCAAATTTCTTGTATACAACCTGGGATAAAGGACCGCCATTGAAAAAATATCCAAAACAAATGACTTGATGCTGCAAGTTAATAATTTCATTCTAACCAAAACACCAAGCAAAACTTACCACTATGAGAAAAAATACCATGCAAGTCAGGGAAAATCCACTGGTGTAGCCGAGATACCCTGAGATACAATCAAAGGAAAACTTATCCAGCAACTCATTCACATTTATTAAATTACTAACAGGTTAAATGTTTTAAGTTCTGGTGAATAATATGGAACATATTCCAATAACATGCAGGGAATACCTATGCCACTTTTGTCACAAATACTTTTCAAAGACACTGGCTTTCAGACAAAGCCAGGAGCAGCTGGCAGGGGAGTTGAGCTGACCTTCTGTCACCCATGTTGCCCGTGCTTACCAGGAGGTAGAGGAAGAGGCAGCAATGAAGTCATCATGGTGCAAACACACTGATGAGAGCATCAGATTGGTTCTTGCTGTACGTTTATAATGGAACACGTTCCCCTCCACCTCACCCCTTCTCTACTTCTTAGTAAGCAGCAGCTATATGGGTGGCAGAAGGTTAGCACCACCAGCTGACCAAATTGTTTTTTATTTGGTTGATTTATATAACCAGGAGCAGGGTGACGTGGCAGGTGTGTGTGTGTGTGTGTGTGTGTGTGTGTGTGTGTGTGTGTAAGGGGTGCCACCAAAGGCACTTACATGTTAATTATTATTGCTGTAAACCTAACTCCATTTACCACTGAATTCAGAGTAGACATGGTTAGGATTGCACTGTCAGTTAGCTTTTCATTTGGATTTTTATTTTTGGCAACCATTTGTGTCACTCAAAAGGACACAATGCTTCTCCATGTTGAAGCAGGAGTAACACCAACAGTTCTAATAGCATATCTTTATATTTTTTGAATCCTGGCTCAAACAATTCAATCTTTGCGGGAGGAAAGATGATTCATTAAGGAGCAAACATCAAGTGGAATTACAGAGGGTTCTTGACTGCGAAAGACAATTTTGTTGTCACATTCTTATCCTGTTTTCAAATGCACAGTGAAAAGTCTATAGGGTTTTCCCTGAATGGAGAAATCCAGTTAAATATCATGTAATTTACCATGAAAAACAAATGGGCATTTTTCAGTGCACTAGTTTGGCTTCTGGAGAAGGAAAGGTTGTCTGGAGACATGGCAGCAACAGGCAGCTAAAAGCTGAATTGCTGAGGCCTCGTACAGAGCAAGGAGTGAAGGGCTGGCAAAAAGCGAAACTGTGGAAAGAGGGTTCTGAAGCCAGGCTTGGTGAGTGTCAAAGTCAATTAAAAATATCTTAGACTAATGAATGTCCCGAGGTGTTTACTAGTCGGTGCTTTATGTAGAATTGGTCATCTTTTCTTAAAGGTGATGTTTAACAGAACCTTCCCTTATTTTAGGAACAAAATATATGTTAACAGTATTTTTAAAAGAGCGAGAGAGAAAGAGGGAGAGAGACTAGCCAACTTTATTTACATTGCCTCAGGGGGAAAGAAATCTTTTTTTGGCCATAATCAGTGTTCAGAAATAGAAAATACCAAGCAACGACATTATTTTGTCTCAGGTTCAGACAGCCAGATGTATTCAGACAGTACCAAATTGTACCTTAGGCTTCTTATATTATAAGGTTCCCTGTGCATAGTTTATTCTGGAGCTAAGGAATATGCTTGAAACAGAATGTGGCCTTCCATGATTGGAATACACCCTGAATATTAAGTCTAAGAACCATACTTCAAACTAAAGAAGGTATCTATCCTTACCTAAATTTTTAAGAAGACACAAGGGAAGGATTATACAGAACGTCACTGTTACGACAAGAAGCCTCCCATCCACGTACCAGGCCCTGTAAAACATTTTCAAAAGTGACAGGATAGCATCACTTTTTTTACCCTGAATTCTCATATTTTTATACAGTTGGGGTTTTCCCCACCCCCTATTAAGTGACTAGTTGCTCAAAAAGATACTGTTTCCCAGGACAGGTATAAGTAAACAGCTATTAATATGAAGTTGCCTTTCTTGAATCTCAGCCACAGGAGTCTGCAAACATCACTTTTTGGTGGGAGTTATTAAGAAAAGGATTGCCCAAGTGCTAAGAGCTATGCCAGGGGTGGAGGGGCAAAGCCATGCCAATTGGCATTAGACCTGCCTCAGGCTGTCAACACAGGAAAGGTTTGCTCAACCAGGCAGACAGTTATTTTGCAATATGTGCTGTGGCCATAAGACAACATGCACTGAATGAAAAGCCCTTGCTTCTAGGCGTATGATGTCTATTGTGATATGCACAAAAAAAAATTTCCCCTGTCCACATATGTGGTCTCTTTGCTCCTTCCTTTGTGTGAGTTAGCAAACAAATCAGAAAGTCTCCTATTAACTACGGTTTTCTGTTTTGTCTGAACTGGGAAACTCAACAGCTGCAGAACAAGACAGAATATTAAAGCAATGGTTTATTCTAAAGCTGTTAACCATAGTTTCCTGGTTTGAGTGAAATGGGAAACTGTAGCAAATGGAAGACTTCCTGGTAGGTTTGCCAGTTCGCATGAAGGAAGGAATAAAGGGGCTGCAAGTGCAGGCAAAAGGCTTGTTGATATCTCAGCCTATGAAGCAGAGGGGTGATTGTACAAACTCTCCCATTAACTCATTTTTCTGTACCAGGGTAGCCAATGGGGTGCTCTCCAAATGTTGTTGAATGCAACTCACATCTTCCCTGACAAATGGCTATGCTGTCAGGGACTGATGGGAGTTGTGGTCCAACAGTATCTGGAGAGCACAATGTTGGCTACCCAAGCTCTATACTTTGCAAACGGAGCACTATGGAAAATTCTGACTGCTGCTTTTGAGCAGAGCAGGCCATCAGTCAGGTACTGGGAATTGGTGCTGATGCTCAGCTAACTTTTATTCAGGGTAGACTCATTGAAATTAATGGCCATGGCTAACTTAAGTCTAATAATAGGTTTGCTCTTAAGTAAAAGTTAGTTGAATACAACTGCTCAGTTTGTCTCTTTAGCACAGTGCTGGAGGCGGATGGGAACTGTAGTCCTAACCTCTGGAGGGTACCAGGCTGGTGAAGTCTGATCTAGCATGAAAAATATATATCTGTGAGTGGTTTGCCACTTCCCTAATGGAATTTTCTGTTTAGTTTAGTATCGGGATATATTATATCTCAATGGTGCATTTCCCCCCCAAGAACTTGAATAATAACGCTTTGTTTATTATTATAGAGTTTTCAAAGAAAGAAAACAAAAAAACAACTGAAGCAGCACAGAATAGATAACTTCAGGCTTATATTTTGCTTCTTTGTATTTCTCTGCCTTTAATAATCCCATAAGAAGTTGTGACGTAACACCTAGCATTCAAAACCAGCATGATAGCAGCCTATAACATTTCTAGCACGGAATACTTTTGATAAACCCCTGCCTTAGACCGACTAACCAATTAGTCCAGTCAGCAAAGCCACAAATTAAACTTACGAAAATGTTTCTTCTTCTCCCATAAGGAACTTTATGGCAGCAGGTAGTTCATTTTTAACTATGAAGAGATAGCTCAGCATTGCTGGGGAAAACAAGGTCTTGTTAGAAAGGGAACATAATCAGTCATGATGCCAAGACACTGCCGTGTGCTTGGTTTTTCTCTGTGCTATCCTCAGGGCCAATTCAAAGGAGTCTTTTTGTATATTCAGCTATGATATCCCCAAGTACAAAATACACACTGTGGGTGGGTTCAGAGATTAATATTGCTGGTCCCATAAACGGTGGTATGTTGACATGTGAACGAGTGATGAGATTGAGGGCTCCCTTTTCCTCTTCTTGCACACCCAGTTGCAGAGAAGAGTGCCTAGTCTGTTAAATTGCAATATCCCCATGTTATCTGGATGAGGAAACTATGGTTTTAACTGCTTCCAGCAAGCCAGGATTGCAAACCAGTATCAAGCTGTGGTTTGCAGTTCTGGCTTGCAGGTAGCACCCAAACTTCCCAGTGCAGATATTACTGAAAATAAAGGGAATGCAGGAATGCTCAGGCTGCTTGCCCATTTCCAATGGACCAGAAATATTATGTCTGAACTTGCCCTCTGTTTGCGTATCTCACATGGATGTCTAAATGACACATGCCTGTATTGTCAGTAGCTTATGTCTTTAATATATGCATCAGAAGTGGCCCAATCCTTTCCCACTCATCATTTGTGTGCATTTTAAAGAGACAAGTCACTCAAAATACATTTGAAACTGAGACACACAGCATAAGTTTTTTTGTACTCAAGTCAGGAACCATAACCAAGTACAAAAGGTCTCATTTGAAGTGGCCTCCAGGCTTCAGTCTATGCAGTGAATATAACCCAGGGATAGTCCTATAGAAATAGAATAACTGGGCCGGCAAACTCACATGATGTCATTAACATGACCCATACTAGGAAAGGGTTTCCAAAAAATGGGTGGGGGTAAAGGAATTGCTAGACTTCCATCTATCCTTGGAAGCATACTGGTCTCTTTATTAGAACTGGCAGAAGGAGGAGCAAAGGCATATGGTCAGAAGGTGAATCCAAATAGCCAAGACAGCAGAAACACTAGATATACTTCCTAACACATATTTATTACAATGCAATGAGAATTTAAGTTTGAGCAGAGTACAGTGGTACTAGGGAGACTGAAAATGCCAAAAGGTCACCTTTAAGCACACAGCATTTACCTCCAGTGTTCTGAAGAGACGTGGATCCAAAAACAATAAACTTCCCCGGGGTGCCAAAGATTTGCTCGCCAAGTTTTTCATAAACCATGCAGCCTGGTTAAACCAAGTTGGAAAAGAGTCAGGATATGATACAACAATGGCAAGTCATTTATAGTTCTCGCACTCTCATCTGCACACACACACCCCATTCATAATTCTGTGTTCATCTCTGTAGTCCACCCAGCTTATCATGCATTTGCAAAATGTCAGAAGTTGTCACTTATACTTAGGTGGAGTTCAAAGCAAAATGAAATCTCCTTGCTCCCACCCCCTTGACATTTGTAATGCTTCTGTTCAAACACTTCAGTAAGCTCCTTTAACCTGAATATGTTTGGGCAAATTTACATATCTGAAACAGCAGGAAATTGAATATCGAGAGTTCTAGGAACAAGTGGAACACCAAGCATTGTAAAGCCCAATCATAGCATTTGCATCATCATAATTTTTTTTTTTGCCAGGTCATGTAAATAGGCAGACTGAGCTCTATGACCTCTCAGAGTATAACCACCAAACTTTTCTTTTTATTTCACTTCAAATTCTTTCTTTAAAAATTCATTTTTGGATATAATCTTACAATCTGAGAAGAAAATATTGAAAAGGGTGAAAAGTTAAAAAGAGAAAAGAAGAACATGATACAACACAACTCTTGGGGCACAATAAACCACCGAAAATTTGAAGAGCTCTGCTGGATCTGATCAGTGGTTCACCTGGTCTAGAATCCTGTTTCATACAGTGACCAACCAGATGCCCCAGGAAGTTCACAAGCAGGGCATTAAGGAAACAACCCTTTCGTGCTGTTGATCTCTAACAGGTGCTATTCAGTAACACACTGTACAGAAAATTAGAGAATCTTCCTTTTTCCAACAATGTTCACTTCCTTTGGTATACTGAAGGATCTGCAGTCAGACCAAGGATATATTTGTTTAGGGTTGGCCAATACATAAGAACACTTTAAGTTGACATGGCACCACCAGTAGGAATGTTCCTTTATCTAGCTTAGGAAATCGAGACACTACATGCACTTCCTTTATGCACTGTTGTCATTTACACTGTGTCTTGATACCCTCCATCTTCTGGTACTTTTTAAAAGCACAGGATGGGGAGTTTGAGGCAGAAAATGCAATCTA
This sequence comes from Podarcis filfolensis, assembly GCF_964270895.1. NCBI lineage: Eukaryota > Metazoa > Chordata > Lepidosauria > Squamata > Lacertidae > Podarcis > Podarcis filfolensis. The sequence goes on from NC_139612.1 coordinate 27,609,024, forward strand.
TCAAGAACTGGTTCTGCTCTGTTTCCTACAGTCTCACCTGAGTCTGTTTCTGCCTTCATGAATAGAAGGCTCGATTATCGCTTCCTTTGATACACTTCTGCAAGGCTTCAATTTCTCTGGTGAAGTAAAGTGCATTTAATGTTTTCTATTGTACTCAGGACCACTACTAAAGTCCCCCCCCCCGCACTATTATAGCACTGATGGGGGGGGGGACAAAAACATTTATTTTATTCTCCATATATTTCACCCCATCACCTTCATTGCTACTGAATTGTACAACGTTCTTATGAATTACCTGTTTCCTTTGCACACAACAACAGGAGGTTTATTGAATAAATAGACAGCAACGTCACTGAAATCAAAAGCAACCTATAAAAAAAGGAAATAAGAAAGAAAAATATATCATCGTTATATAATAAGCCAGGTCCTGTACTGCACTGAATTTGGAACAGTGGTAGAAATATTGTTTCAGTCACTGGAAACAAAATGACTCGGTAGTGTCCAGGTGACAAGCAAATGGAATGAATGTTAAAATATTTCCTGTAAAAACTGATAGTTTAGAACAGGCATCCCCAAACTCGGCCCTCCAGATGTTTTGGGGCTACAAATCCCATCATCCCTAGCTAACAGTGGTCAGGGATGATGGGAATTGTAGTCCCAAAAGATCTGGAGGGCCAGGTTTGGGGGTGCCTGGTTTAGAAGAACTCAATAATAATAATAATAAATTTTATTTATATCCTGCCCTCCCCAGCCAAAGCCGGGCTCAGGGCGGCTAACAACAATAAAATAGTACAAGATTCTAAAAACATTTCATTATAAAAATTAATTAAAATCAAATTGTTGGCAACCATTAAGCTAAAATTCTGTGGAGATTGCCAAAGGAGGGAGTCAGGCTGCGCCCTGACCAAAAGCCTGGTGGAACAGCTCTGTCTTACAGACCCTGCGGAAAGATGTCAGGGCCCTGCGGGACTTGACATCTTTCCGCAGGGCCTGTAAGACAGAGCTGTTCCACCAGGCCAGAGCTCTAAATCACAGGCCATTCATCTTCCTGTGGAGTGATCAAAGGCCTGGGTCTATTTTTTTAAAAAAAATACATTGGTCAAAGGGAGGGAAATTATTTTATGCTTTCCAAATGTTATCCCCATTCCTGCAAGAGCCTATGCAGAAGTTCATAAAGCAGAGAATTCATGGGATGTAAAGTTGCCCTGTTAAATTATTGTTTACATCAGCAAACTATCTGAGAAAGGAATGTTGTTGACTTGAATTATAAGTATAAAACCAATTAAATTGCTTATTTAGAGTATTGCTGAGTGGCTAAACTAATTGGCTGACAAAGATTTTATAGTGTATCTCCATCAGTTTTAGGTTATTTGTCTCCAGCAAATTTGGCTGCATGATCCAAGCAGAATATATTTAGAGTTACAAACCCTGTGTAGTGTGTCGTCACCCCCCTCCACCCCCCTAAAAAGGAGGTGGGAGGAGATGTAGTGGTGGTCATAGCAGTAGGATAAAGGCTGTCTTTGTGCTTACAGAAATTTCAGCAACATCCAAAATATTGAAGGTTCATCGCAAAATTTTGTGCCTGAAGTGTGGGGTGAATTGGGAAGTTCTGTCTGTCCATTTGTCCATCCTTGTTTAACCCAGAGCCCCATATGGATTTATTGGGGAATTTTAATACCAAAATAATTATGATATTTTCTGACCCCTGTTTAGCCCTCAGAACAGGATAGCCTTGTGTTAACTGGAAAGTCAATAGCTAAGCTACACAGCCACCAGAACTTTTAAATTTAATTTTCAATTAAGGGCTACTGTTTTGGCAAAACTCTCTATCCATATAATGAATGGTGGTGTGTTACCTAAACTAGGCCCCCTAGAAAAGCTGTGGAATGCTCTCTGCAGGGAGACCCACTTGGCACCTTCCCTTTAAGGCACAAGGAAAAACATTTTTATTCTCTTGGCCACTGGCATTTAATTCTCTGCCTATTTTGGGTGAGGTGGTGTTTTTATGCATATTATTGTGCCTTAATATGTTTTGGTTCTGGTTTTTATATTTGTTTTTCATGTTTGCTTCTGCAAGTCATTCTGAGTTCATTTTTGTGTGTGAAAAGGGGCCTTATAAATATAATAAACTAATAACAGCAGTGATATGGCAAGAGAAGCTGTTTATTGTCTTTGTACATTTTTATATACATAGGGAAAATCACCACCCATATTTTGTATGGAACTGAAGTGTGGAGTATATAATGGAAACTATAGTTTCTAAGAGCTCTTTTGTGTCCTGCAAGTATTATGGTAAGAGCCAAAGTTGGGCCTCCTTTTATTAAGGCCTGGGTACAGACGGCATTGCTCATGTGTTGGCTAATGCTAGAGCAGATGCCCAAAACCAGACTCTCCAAATAGTCTCACTCAATAAATTAGTACCATAAATTGGACCAAGCAGTGTAAAGCTCTTCAAATGAATATGGTATGAAAACGGTGTGGTGGTTAGTTACAAATGCAGCTATATTTAGTACCTTGATGCAAGCCACCAAGATAAATTAGTCTGAATAGACAAGAGTCCTATTAAGAAAATGTTTAAATATATGACACAGCTGGGAGTTATATGCTCTTGTAGTGATTTCCATTCAGACTATTGTCCTTTGTATTCAAGCAAGGAAATGAATAATGTCCCTGGCACATCTGTCAGATGTTGTTAGACCACTTTGTATGGCCACTTTGGATAAGCATCATTCCTGCGGAATTTCTCTAAGAAAGAAAACATCCTCTCCCATTAGCAAAATCGATTCTAGTAGCAGATAATGGTTGTGTTCAGATATAATGCTAAACCAAGGTTTAGTATATCAGAAACAAGCCTAGGCAAGCCTCAGGCTTTCATACTCCTCCTTCCCCTTCCCTCCACTGGAGCAGCTGGGAGGATGAAACTGGAAATGTTCACTTCCATTCCCAGGCTAGCCTCTACTTTATCTCCACATGTCTACCCAGTTTTACACTTGAGCTTGTGATTTGTATCTTTAATTGTATTTCATTGTATTGATTTGCATATTTATTGGTTTTGAAGAGGCCTATGAATAAATGCTCCTGCCAACCTAGCAGTTCGAAAGCACGTCATGTGCAAGTAGATAAATAGGGACCGCTCCGGCGGGAAGGTAAACGGGGTTTCCGTGTGCTGCTCTGGTTCGCCAGAAGCGGCTTAGTCATGCTGGCCACATGACCTGGAAGCTGTCTGCGGACAAACGCCAGCTCCCTCGGCCTATAGAGCGAGATGAGCGCTCAACCCCAGAGTCGGTCACGAGTGGACCTAATGGTCAGGGGTCCCTTTACCTTTTATGAATAAATGAATGTAGGTATTCCTCCCCCCATCCAAACTAAGAACTGTGGTTAGTGTTAACCACAGCTTAGAGCAGGCTTCCTCAACCTCAGCCCTCCAGATGTTTTGAGAGTACAATTTCCATCATCCCTGACCACTGGTCCTGCTAGCTAGGGATCATGGGAGTTGTAGGCCAAAAACATCTGGAGGGCCGAGGTTGAGGAAGCCTGGTTTAGAGAAACAGGATTATAATCCATGGTTTCCCTAAACCTTACTTAACTAATGCTTGTCTGGGTTCAGACACAACAAATAGCCACTGTTCATTGAAGCAAAAGTTTCTGATCTCCTCCCTGTGGCTGTGCTATATGAACAAATGTCTTGGTGGGGAGCATGTGGACCCTGAAGCTCATGTGTGTAACGGTGAACCATAGCTTAGCATAATATGTTAGTAGTGGATCTCTAAACTGCAAGAAGTTGTACTTTGCGGGGGCGGGGCGAACCCAAGCCATGATACGGTCTTTCCTGAGTTTTCTGCACATTACCTAATGGCTGAGCAGTTCTTTAAATAAGCTAACAAGAACTGCTACTAATCATGTTTCTGTTCAAGCCATCAGTAGCTGTGGCCAGTGTTTGAATTGGATAGGAAGAAGTCTCTGGTGACTCGTGCTTAGTCACAGATGTTTATTCAAGAGCCCCGAGTCGTAGTTTCTGCAAAAACAGTAATGTGGTTTCTAGTCCTGAGCTCCCCATGGCAAGCCCAGGATGGTCTTTGCAAGTAAAAAGGGGAGCAGGGAACAATATTCTAATCTGCTGTCCTTCCTTGCCCTCAAAATCTGCTGCAGGTTGCTATGCATAAACTTGGTATTTTCCACAGCTTCCAATAAAACAGCACGAACAGATTGTTTGCTGTATGGGTTGTGGTTGAGACAAGCTGACTACTGCCAGTACCAACCCGGGGAATGGTATGAAAACATGAACAGCGCCGGCTTTCTGCAAATTCAAAACATGCACCGCGGAGCTGAGAAAACTCTGCAGCACCCAAAGAGCTCTCATGTTTCATATGTTGAACCAGGGCTAACAAAAGCATACTTGTCAAAAACCACTGTTAAAAAAAATAAATCCGCAGAACGAATTTTGTGGCAAATACATCTGTAAATATATACGGAGCATTCTCTTTAGTTGATTGTTGTCTATTTATTCCACAAATGGAAAAGAAAAAAGTGTGCAAGTGATAATGCCGTTTAACTGGTTCACAACACATAAGGCTTCCCTCAAACAGTTTCAGCGTTTTTAGCATCAATATACTGAAGTTAGAAAAATGTTCTTCACCCGATTCTGACGGATATTAAATGTGTACAAAGCAAATGGCTCTTACTTCCTGCTAGCAATGCAAAGATGCTGCTTCTTACCCTGTTAAGTGTTAGATGGCATTGTACCTATTAGTGAGAACATATAAGAACCGGCTGTAGGTGTGAGGGAGGGTGGAGATTTAAGGCTGCATTCATAACATTCTGAGGTAACTTGAGGAGAACAGGAAAACGACTGTGTCAAGTTCAAAGCCATTTAGTGTTGTCTTAACCTTTTAAAAACCCTTCTCGTGCTCTTTTGTGCTGGAGTAAACATTAGGGTTTCCACACTGCTTTTTGGGGGAGGGCACAGGGGCACGCATACCCCTAAATATTTTGTGAATCTAAGTGGCCTTATTGAGGGACAGTATTTGAATATGAGTAGGAAAATGAGAGTACCCCTAAACATTTTTTTAGAAAAAAAACCCACTGGGTTTCCAGCATTTCCACTGACCACTGTTGCTGTAAATTTCACGTCTGCTTGATGCATAGAGATATCTCTCCATTCTGTGTAACAGGGCAATTCAAACTGCCAATCAGCTATGCTGGAAGGGATCTGGACATAGATGTCAACTTTCCCCTTTTCTTGCGAGGAATCCTATTTGGAATAAGGGAATTTCCTCTGGGTCTGTTTGCTGCTTAAAGGTCCAAGAGAAGGCCAGAGTTTTCTTTTTTTGGCCAGTCAGCAACTTTGGGTCATTTTTTAATTGTTAAACTGGGTAAATACTAAAGTTATTCTCACTTCCCTCCCACCATTTCTCAGAATACTGGGCTACAAATGAAATGTGGTTTTTGCCTAATCGCAAGTGAAGGCCTTTAGCTCAGCATCTACCTGAGCCCTGTTCTTGAGGTTGACATGGCCTTTCATCCGAGAGCAGGCTGGCTACTAGCTCCTCACCCTCAAAAGCAGTGTTGCTCATTTGTGTGAGTCACCTGCAGCTGTCTGTTCCACAGGGTGATTTCCTGTGGTCGAATTGCTCTTAGCTTGCTGAATATTTGTTACATGAAAAATGTAGCATGACTTGCCAGACCTGTCCTTACGTCTGCTTTTGTATAGCTTGGGGGCTGAAAAAATGGGGGGGGGGGGGAGAGCACGCACAAGGCAAAGAAGGACCCTTCCCTCCTTTTTTGCTCTCCTTTTTCCACACAATCTCTCCCTTTCCTCTCATCCAAATAGCCTCAGGCAGAAAGGATGAGAAAAGAAGAGGAAGAGAATGGAAGGAGTCCTCTCTCTGCCCCTTAACTCACCCCTCTCTCCTGCAAGCCAAGCTGTTTTCAGGAAGTGTGGCAACAGGGAAAAAGGAACAGAGAGGTAGGTAAATGGGAGGGCAGTAGGATTTCCCATAGCACTGCTTTCACCCACTGGGAAGGATGAGGCAGTGGTGAACTTGGGGGTGCATAGGGGCACTGGTGGAGCCAGTGTAGCACTGCCACCAGGGTGCCCACACAGCCTCAACCCTCCCCAAACCCAGCAACTGGCAGTGATGCTTCTGCTGGGAAGCTTTTACTAGAGTTTCACCCCAGCCAGGAGAGATGCTCCTGAATGCATGGGGGGGGGGGGCTTGGCTTTACCCCACCCTACGCCCCCACGACCAACCACCGAAAAGAGCTTCAGGTACCACGAGGGATAGTCAGCACAAACATTGCATTTCTTCAGAGCAGAAAACACATCTGAAGACTCTCCTTGGCTGCCTTCAAGAACTGGGGGGGGGGGGTTGTTGACAGGAAAGAGTTCCTTTTTCTATTGAACAGGTTCAGGGCTGGATATTTTGCTATCTCTGGACAACCTCATTGACTGCCCCCCCAAACCAATTCACTCCCTATGTGATCTGGAAATGTGTGAATCACCTTGAATATTCTGGGTAGATTATTGAGCTCAGTTTCTAAAAAAGCTTCATTCCAACAGCTGTAGCTCTAGTAACCCAGCTTTTGATACACTGTAATGTAGCCATAGCTTCCCTTGGAAACAAAGATTTGGTGGTGTTGGGTTTTTTGGTTACAGTGTTAAAAAAAACCCCTAACATACATTTATCCTTGACCCAGTACTCTGGGTACTGAGTAGCACATATTGAATTTCTTGAATTTCTCCAGTGTAGTACTGGAATTTATTTTTTAAAAACAATGTAGTGGCAAAGGGTGCATTTCAGGTAGAAGCTCTCCTGCCCATGAAATAAACTATTCATTTTAATCTGGTTCACATTCATTTCAACAAGGCTTGCACAAGGCACCTTCTCTCTTTAATCTGCCCACACAATACAATATGTATATTTACTCAGAAGTAAGCCCCATTGTATTCAAGAGGATTTATTCCCAAGAAAATGTACACAGGATTTCAACCACAGTCTGGTTTCTTCTCTATGTTCATATTAATAGGATGTTCTAAACCACTTTTTAAAAATCAAACTTTATTAAAATATATATATAACATGTCTCTGGAGCGGAAACTATTTTTATGTTTTTCGAGGGTGGGCACTGCTCCATCTTTAATCTATAAAATCTGTCTTGTTTACAAGAGACATCTTTTTCAGGGAAGCTGTAAAACTGCTTCACAAAGGTGTTTTTTTTTTTAAGACTGTGAAGTTACTGCAATGTTCCTTTACACTCTTTGGCACTTCTCGAAGATTGAAAGAACCCGTGTTTCTAACACCTAAAGTCTTACTTAAAGCTTAAGTAATTCACTCCTATATGCAATTAAAACTTTTCAGGTTTGCTCCTTCAGATGCTGCTAAGATACTGAAACTTATACAGAGGAAATATATTTTGCTCCAGATAAGAATTCTCAAATGATGAGTTAGGACCTACCAATGACCAAAGGCAAACATTATGGATGGATTGCAAAAATGCATCTAATAAGCATTCATTATTGGGAAATGTTAAAACGGCTATTCTGCCCTCTCTGGCAGAATTGAATGAAATTTGCACGGTAGTCCATTATGAGGAGCTGCAACCTGCCAAATACTGGGACAGCAGCAGCAGCGGTTTTTCCACAAGGACAGCTTTGGGGGTGTAAAAAAAAGAAAAAGGATTAACTTAATCTCCTCTAGTGTTTTGTGGGCAACTGGTTGGAAAATTGCAGCCAGAAGAGAGAAAGGAGTGCCAAATTGGGACAGATTGGTCCAGTGGTTTTTGTGCTAAGCACCTTGAAAGTTGATTTGAGGGTAGAGGTAAGGAGCACTGGTATGGAAGAGTCTGGGGAAAACAATTCCCTCTGGTTACAAGCTTGACCTATCAGCCTCCTCCCTCTCCCCACCCTTGCACTGCTCCACCCATCCCTCCCCAAGTATTTTCCTTATATAGTAAGCCAGGCATAGGCAAACATTGGCCCTCCAGATGTTTTGAGACTTCAATCCCCATCATCCCTGGCCACTTGTCCTGTTAGCTAGGGATGATGGGAGTTGTAGTCCCAAAACATCTGGCCAGCTGAGTTTGGCTATGCCTGTAGTAAGCTCATAATCATGAGTTTCACTTCTTTAAATCCTTTTTGGGGGGCTTGCAAATCACCAATGTTTGTTGGATTTTTTGAGGGGTTGGAAACTGTGCTTCAGCTCTAGACAACTTTTATCCCAGTTCACCTCGGACAAGCTCAGAATTTCTCAGAGGCATCCCATTCAGCTTGGGATTTGTTTGAATCTGCTGCACATCCCTAGGTATAGGTCAAAGTCTAGTATAGAAAGTCTAGTATGAGAGCCAGCGTGGTGTAGTGGTTTAGAGCGGTAGACTTGTAATCTGGTGAACCGGGTTTGTGTCTTCGCTCCTCCACATGCAGCTGCTGGGTGACCTTGGGCTAGTCACACTTCTCTGAAGTCTCTCAGCCCCACTCACCTCACAGAGTGTTTGTTGTGGGGGAGGAAGGGAAAGGAGAATGTTAGCCGCTTTGAGACTCCTTCGGGTAGTGATAAAGTGGGATATCAAATCCAAAATCCAAACTCTTCTAGTATAGATTAATAGATACTGAACAAAGATAAAATCCTATTATTTATAATGTTTAAGAAATGTTTGGTTCAGACACTTTCTAAAGGCACTAAATTCAGGAACCTGATGTTTCTCATGGAGAAACTTAAATGTAGAACCCTCCACAAATAACAATTGCAGGTTGAGTCTAACCCACTGGATCCAATGGGACTTGCTTTCAAGAAAGTATGTTAGGAATTGAAGCCTCTGTTGTTCATAGCATTAAAACATTTTTGCACCAACCTACTACATGTTTTAATTCAAAATATTATTATGGGGTATAATTTCACTGGCTCAGAAGGAGAACTATTTCTCTGAAATGTGCTAGTTTTCAATGCTGTGATTTTAATATATGATCACCTAAACACAATTTCATAAAGATAGGTACAGTGGTGCCTCGCAAGACGAAATTAATTCGTTCCGCAAGTTTTTTCTTCTTGCGAGTTTTTCGTCTTGCGAAGGACGGTTTCCCATAGGAATGCATTGAAAATCAATTAATGCGTTCCTATGGAGACCGCCTTCAGACCAGGTCCGGGGACAGTCTGTCCCCGGACCTCTTCTGAAGGCTGGCGGGGGGAGAAGGACTTTTCTCCCCACCGCCAGCCTTCAGAACAGCCTTCTGAAGGCTGGCGGTGGGAAGAAAAGCCCTTCTCCCGCCGCCAGCCTTCAGAAGAGTTCCCCCAGGGCTGCCTAGGCTGCGGATAGCAGCCTGCTGCCCCACACGAGGGGCGCTCTTAAGCAGAGCGCCCCTCGCGCAGGGCAGACATTCGCAGCTTGGGGAGCCCTGCAGGACTTCCCCGCAGGGCTCCCCAAGCTGCGAATGTCTGCCCCGTGCGAGGGGCGCTCTGCTTCAGAGCGCCCCTCGCGCGGGGCAGCAGGCTGCTATCCGCAGCCTAGGCAGCCCTGGGGGAACTCTTCTGAAGGCTGGCGGCGGGAGAAGGGCTTTTCTTCCCACCGCCAGCCTTCAGAACAGCCTTCTGAATGTTGGCGGTGGGGAGGAAAACCTTCCTCCCACCGCAAGTCTTCAAGACAGGTCCGGGAACAGAGAAGCGCTGCGCACCTTCCCCTCTGTTCCCGGACCTGTCCTGAAGGCTTGCGGTGGGAGGAGGGCTTTCCTCCCCACCACCAACATTCAGAATGCTGTTCTGAATGTTGGCGGTGGGGAGGAAAAACCCTCCTCCCACCGCAAGCCCCGGGAACAGAGGAGAAGCGCTGCGCGCCTTCTCCTCTGTTCCTGGACCTCCCACCGCAAGCCTTCAGGACAGGTCCGGGAACAGAGGAGAAGGCGCGCTGCGCTTCCCCGCTGTCCCCGGAGATTTCCCTGTGGGCTTTCGTCTTGCGAAGCAAGCCCATAGGTAAATTCGTCTTGCGAAGCCGCTAAAAAATCGGAAAACCCTTTCGTCTTGCGGGTTTTTCGTTTAGCGAGGCATTCGTCTTGCGGGGCACCACTGTAACTGGGGTGGCTTACTCAAGATAAGGTGAAGGTAAAGGGACCCCTGACTATTAGGTCCAGTTGTGACCGACTCTGGGGTTGCGGCGCTCATCTCATTTTATTGGCCGAGGGAGCCGGCGTACAGCTTCCGGGTCATGTGGCCAGCATGACTAAGCAGCTTCTGGCGAACCAGAGCAGCACACGGAACTGCTAGGCTTATGAACTGCTAGGTTGGCAGGAGCAGGGAACGAGCAACGGGAGCTCACCCCGTTGCGGGGATTCGAACCGCAGACCCTCTGATCGGCATTCCTAGGCTCTGTGGTTTAACCCACAGTGCTACCCACGTCCCTTACTCAAGAGTAGATCCATTGAAATTAATGAACATGTCAGGGCTATTAATTTTGATAGGTCTGCTCTGAGTAAAACTTAGTTGAACATCACCCCCAGAAATCAGATAAGAATAATGGCATTTAATAGTGCATTTGTTCTCTGAGAGATGCTTTAGCCTTAGGAAAAAGCGCCATTGCTTGGGATTCTATGCAATCTTCTGCCTTACTCCTACAAAAATAAATCTGAAGGTGAAAAAGAAGAAACTAGACTCCAGTGTGTTGGGCTGCCTGAATGATAAACAGCTGCCTTTTAAGTTGTATGTGAATTGCACACTTATTTTTAATAGCTTATTTCATTTATTAAAACAGCATACAAATGGAGTATGAACATCAACACTCACTCCAAATTGATGTCTGTGTCAAAGTGAAAATTTACCCAAGGCCTTTTGCATATTGATGACTTACGTAAAGAGCAGGATTCCTGTGTTAGCCAACGCAAAGGCAAGACCTAATATTCCACTGCCCATAATGGCATTGCTGAGATTGAAGACAGACATTCCCAATGAAGTCGTGCCTGGAATCTGTACAGGTTGAATTAAAAGAAAAGAAAAGAATAAAACTTCCTATGGTTTGCAGCATATTTGAAAAGCATCCTATGCTTTTTTCTGAATATAATTTCTCATCCTGACCCTTTCCCTTCAGTCAGATAATTTGATTATTTGCCCACTTGGGTACAGTGGCAAGAGGTGAATTATTAGTAACTGAAAAGCCACAAAAGTAATTGAGAGAACATAGGATGATACCCAACCAAGTCATACATTCAGTAGATGCACTGAAATCAAATAAATTGAATATCACCCGTAATTTCACACTGAGGCCCCAGGAACCTGCCATTCATGCAAGATGTTCTAGCAGAACTCTTCTAGAAAAGGGAAAACTCTCTTGGGGGGGACTTATGCTCAGGAAAGGCCTTAGAGGCATTGCCTACTGCCTGGGATTGCTCGTTGGCCTGTTGGACCTCCTCCTCGGCAAAGCCCCATCTACCATGTTCCACCCCTTTCCAAAGCTCTCCCCCTCCGGGATGTCTAGAGGCTTCCAAGGGCTGTAGGCCCCAAAAGCCAAAAGAAAATGGGTGCTGGAAGAAGGGAAAGGAGAGATCTATGTAACCAGAAGGAAACGAAAAAGCAGCAGATGGGGGAGAGAAAAGAGGATCCCGGAAAGACAAACAAATGAAGACAAAAGGAAAATTCCTTCCTAAATGGTGTTCCTGCCTGAAGCTGCCGACAAGAGCAACATACAGTGGAGCTGGCAGGAAGCTGAGCTGGTGAAGGGGTTGCCCTGCCCACCAGGTATACCCTCATTAAAGTCTTGACTTCCTGCCAGTGGAGAGATGGGTGGTGACGTCCCACACAGGCCTTCCTCCAGGACAAGAGAACTCTGTACTTACAGAGACCTCTTCTAGCAAGGAGCTTAATCATTCACTTCCGTGGAACTCAAAAGAGTTTGGTGTGGTGTAGCAGTAAAATGTTGGGACTAGGAACATGAAGACCCAGGTTCAAGCCCTGACTTAGCCACATGAAGCTAACTGGGTGATCTTGGGTCACTCAGTATCTTTTAGGTTAACCTACCTCACAGGGTTGCTATGAGGATAACATTTGAGGTTGGGGAGAATTGTGAACACTGCCTTAAGCTCTTTAGAAGGAAGAATATCAATGTAATAAATAAAATGTGGGTGAGCTGTTCCACAAACTGACATGAACAGCAAACCTCTTGTTTGCAAAGGAGATCTGTGTGCACCCCTGTGTGTAGGACAGGGGTAGCAGACATAGTTCCCTCCAGATGTTGCTAGACTTCATCTCCCAACAGCCCCAGATAGAATGGCCAGTGCTTGAGGATTATGGGAGTTGTAGTCCAACAGCTTTTGGAGGGCATCAGGTTGGCTCTTTGTGCAAGGAGGGTAAGGAGGGTAACCTACATATTCATCACATTTCTTCTTTTCCAAGTGGCTGTTGGTTAGACTTCTTCTGCTCTCGCGGTCTGAAATAAATTTACTGAAAAAGAACAAACAGGATTTTCTTTAGCATTACAGCATACACAGGAGGAACATACGTTAGTGCTATTATTAAGCTGCAGCTGTTATGGAGTTGGTGTGTATTGTTTTTAATTAAGCTACCTAGAACCCAGTTGTACAAGAAGGTTGGGCCATAAGGAAATGAATCATACAGATAACGACATGGATTGGTACACACACAAAAGAAAAGACACACAAAAAGGGATAGGCATGAATGATTAAGCCTGGGAAGTATATATGTACAGAGCCAGATTCAGCTCTCCTATAAACTGCCATAAGGAAGAAAGACTAGTTTAGATTGTTGCAGGGATTTTAAAACTATTAAAACAGTAATCTGCTGGGTAATTTTAGATTGTGGCTTCAATTGTCTTATGGGGCTTCTCTCTTTGAATAATGGCATTTCGATAATGCAGCAACCCAGCCCAGCTCTGTTTGGGGGTCTTCTTGCTCAATTTGCTGAATGACACCCCAGGCATCTGCCCTGAGGTCCTACCCTGAGGGCGCCACTGCTTTTACACTAATTTACAGAGGACAGCTCTACTGAATGCCCTTAGTCATATAGCTGATCAGAGCCTCCATTTTCAAAGGTGGTATTACCAAAGGTCTATCAAGTCCAGCATCCTGTTTCACCAGAGAGGTCAGTCAGATGCTTGCAAGAAAACCATAAGGAGGGCAAACCTGGACGGAACAAACCCTCAGGATAGGCCATGAACTCCATGTTCACCTGCTTGCTAATGCAATTCATTGTGCTTGTGAACCACGGCTAGCTACAGCTGGAAATCAAATCCTGAATGAGATGGGGTTTCAGTGTGATTCAGTTATAGGCATTAAAAATACATTTGTGGACTGCACTGTAAATCTTGTTTTTCATTATTTAAAAAATTTATTTATACTTTTATACTGAATATATTTCTGTAATGTTAGGGTGCTTGCCACCAGGATTTATGTTGCTCATGCCATACATATTTGGCGTTTGATCCAGCTAAATACATGGGATTGACTAACTCAAGTCTCACTGATTTTATGGATCTACTCTAAGCATGGTCAAATCTGGATCCAGTCCTTGAGAACAGAAAAACCAAAAGCAAGGACATATAAGCTCCATTTATTTCAATGGAAGAATGTGAAGCACAAGTTTCACTTCTCTATTGAAATTAGTTGGACTTAAAGGCTGCAATTCTATGTGCACTAAGCTCGGCAGGACTTATCTCTGAGTACAGTATATACTTGAGTATAAGCCGACCCAAATATAAGCTGAGGAAACCTCTTCTCAACGGATAAAGGGGATGCTGGTGCTATCTTACCTGACGTTTCCAGCAGTGATGACAACAGAACGCAGGTGCTTCCCCCCCCCCAAAAAAGGGCCTCTCTACCCCACTGGTTCGCCCAGCCTTCAGTCTGAAAACATTTGACATACACATATCAAAGGGCTTGAGTTCAAGCTCCCTCAAAGGTGGGAGAATTGCATTCACTTCTCGCAGGAGGGGAGGCACCCACATGGCAAGAAAGACGCAGCCCAGGGCTTGCAGCCGAGGGAGCCGAAAGCAAACTAGGCCCCTTCTTCCCGCTGATCCTGAGATATGTCTTCAGCCTCCAAGGTGCCCAGGTATGGCGGGAAGTGTTGGGGCGGCCAAGGTGTGGGAAGCAGGGGGGGGGCAGCCTCACCTACGGAAATGCATAGGCAGGAAGCTGAGGTCGAGGCTCTGCAGCCAGTGCAGCACCGTCCGGTGCAGCCCCGCGCACCTCGGGCTGGTGGAGTAGGACATGAGGAGCGACAGCTTCCCTTCGTGAGCGCCTTCTAGAACCATAACGGCAGTTGTCACAGCAACTATTGCCACCGCTCTGTCCGGGATTTTTAAAAAAAGGAGCACTGCCGCACATGCGTCGGAATGCCTGGGCTTCTTTAAGTGTTTGCACATGTGCAACTTTGCCGCTGTCGGCGGAGGAGGAGGAGGAAGAAGGAGCAGCCCTTTTGGGCTGCTTTTGGGCTGCTCGTTCCTCCTCCACCACCACTGACAGTGGCAAAGGCAGTGGCAGAGGAAGGAGCAGCTGAAAGGGCTCCTTTCGGGCCGCTCATCCCTCCGCCGCTGCCTCTGAAGAAGAAGAAGAAGAGTTTGGATTTGATATCCCGCCTTTCACTCCCTTTAAGGAGTCTCAAAGCGGCTAACATTCTCCTTTCCCTTCCTCCCCCACAACAAACACACTGTGAGGTGAGTGGGGCTGAGAGACTTCAAAGAAGTGTGACTGGCCCAAGGTCACCCAGCAGCTGTATGTGGAGGAGCGGAGACACGAACCCGGTTCCCTAGATTACGAGACTACCACTCTTAACCACTACACCACACTGGCTCTCTGCTGCTTTCAAGAGCAGGCATAGGCGCCGGTTGGGAGAGGCACAGCGCAGCCCCTCTCCCAACCGTGGCTCCTGTGCCTGCCCTTGCGAGAGGCGGGTGGTGGGACCAGTGGCACGAAAGGGCTCCTTTCTCTCCACTTGTCCCTCCGCGCTGTCCACCTTACTTGAGTATAAGCCAAGGAGGGCTTTTTCAGCATAAAAAATATGCAGAAAAGGTCAGCTTATACTTGAGTATATACAGTAGATATGCATATGTGACAAGTTTAACTGGCCCATATTAAACACCATGGCCTCCATGCAATTAAATCTGAAAACAATGGAGTTTTAATTAGTCACAGCTAACTTCTTCCATTAGTTTCAATAAAACTTACAGGGTTATTCCTTCATCAAACAATCTTTAGGATTGCACAGTGAAGTTACGTTCCTGTACATAGCTACTCAGAAGCAATCAGGCCACTGTGTTTAATCAGCCTTATTCCCAGGGAAGTATGCATAGGATTGCAGCCTCAGATATAACGAACTTTTGCTGGATTAGGGCCAGAAAATATATGAACAAGCAACTTGAACTAATGAAAACATTACAGTTTAAAATATTGCAGTCTTCAGATTGCTTATAACATGGCATTTCATAAAATTTTATACATTTTGATTTCTTAGTCTACATTTCTCCCTCTAAAGCAATTTAGCAAAGATACTGCATTCACACAGCTTATATTAGGTGCACATTTGAGATCTGAGGTTACAACAGTAAGCAAAGCGTTTCTTTCTTTCTTATTTGCTAGAATAAGCTAGCAACATTTGTAACAGTTAATCAAGCCATAAAAACAGCAAGGCATGGTAAAAATGTATGTGCGTATATTGAAAACAGAGCTTTTATCCTGACTCAAAATGGACCTGAGAAGCATTTGACCTATTTAGCTCTTAGTCTGCTTGCCTCGAACGTAATAAACAGCTCAAGACCTCCTGGGACTGTAGCACTTCAGAATGCAGGTGGAGAAATACATGCTGAATGCTCTACCTTTTGTGTATGTCTGTATATGTAAACACACACAGGCTATACAGTGCAAAGGAAACAACACTAGCTCAGCTATGAGAAGCCTGGTCTACAACCTTTCTTTCTCATATGCTGGTTTTCTATGAGCTGAGCTGCTGCAGTGGTAGGGTTAGGGTTCAGTCTTATTTGCAGTGTGGTTTACAAAAATACTGGAACAATTAAAATGTACATACAAAATATGCATACGCAATTAAGCTAAAGGCCACAATGTTGCAAAAACAGCATCAAACAGGCAGTAGGGCTGAAACTGTATCTAAAAAGCTTGGGGAAATTAGAAGCATATTTGCCTGGCTGGCACTAAAAGGGCAATAAAATAGGAGTCGGGCAAACATCTCTGGGGAGAGCACTCCACAAGTAAGAGGGTCCTCTCCACGGTAACTACTCACCACACCTAAAATGATGGGGGTGGGGGGGAATGCTCCACTGCAGTTCTTAATGTACAGGTAGGCACATACCAAGACAGGAGGTTCTTTATAACTTGGTCCAAAGCTGTGAAGGGCTTTAAAAGACAAAACCAGTGCTATGAATTAAGCAACCCTCTCACCCATGTTCTGAAGAGGCACAGTCCCAGGAGTTTTTTGCATGGTCTTCGTGAACATGTATACGGGGTCCAAGTAATTTTGCTTTAGAACAAGAGATGGTACAATGTGCTGTCGAAAGCAGGTGGGTTATCCTTGATGTAGCATTCTTCCCTCAAGTTGGCCTACATGAGATTTTTGGACTTTCAAGCACGTTCATTTAAGAATGCATGCTGCACCAAGTTCAGCAGCAGAAAAACTGGTGCTTGGTGCAATATGCAATGATATGCAGTAATAAGTAATCTTGCTTGAAGATGCCCAAATCTCAATGTAAACCAAATTAATGAAGAATCCTGCACAACACGGAAGTTTACTCTTTTACATATACCTCAAACCTAAGAAAAATGGATCATCTGAACAATGTTTTAGTTTGGAACCAATTATCCACTATTTTGGCTACCAAAAAGTAAGTAGTCAAAGACCCAGAGACATCTAAGATCATGTGTAATGCTAATCCCAAATGTTGAATGTTGTTTTTCGTTTCCTTTGTGCTGTGCTTTGGATGACCAGGCTGAGTTGTGGGGTTGGTTGGTTACAAAGCAATCTATACATTTGTATTAAATATGCCAACATTTAAAGGTTGAATAAAATGGTACACTATGTTTTTACTGCCAATGCCCAACAGAGGCTGGGTATGAAATTCAAATCACATTCTCAAATGGAACATGACTCAGTAATGAATCATTCATGAGCTGTGTTTCAAGTCAGAAACACTGTTTTTAAACAGAGTGTTTTCACATGGTAAATCTGGGGCAGTGGAAAACTACTCACCTATTCATCTGGCCATTTTCTACTTCTGTGAAATCATTGGAGTCATTGCTGATGTTATCATCCTCAGGAACTGTCATATTCTGCATCTCAGTTAATTCTAGGCCTGCTTTGAAAGGCATCTTGATTTAGTGAACTTATTCTGAAGCCTGCTTGGTCTTTAGAGATCAGTAGCACCTGTAATGTGAGCCTGAAAACCTACAAAAAGAAAAGAAAAGAAAAGAAAAGAAAAAGTTCAAAGTCAGAATAAGAAAATGAACAATAACCTCTCAAGTGTCTCTCTCACACACACACATAACTTGGGGCTAGGACTTTCTCTAGGATTGATGATCTGAGTGCTCTAAATGGCATTTGTATAATTCTGCCATCAGTATATAATTGTTGACAATTTCTAGACCATCTATGCATTCCAACATGGAAACCAGAGAAGAGGCTATACACTTCTTATTACAGGGGAGAGACCAGGAGCTCACCAAGACAGTAGCTAAGTTCCTGTATTTGATTCTTTTATCACCGAAGTATGCTACAGGATCCTGCCCTTTCTGGAGACCCACAGAGATGAAATAGATTGATCGCCTCTTCTTCCCTTTGGCAAATGACTGTACTGTTGAAATGGCGATGAGATTGCACTGGCCTATTTATTCTGAATGTTTGTATGTGGTGCCAATAAAGGTTTGATGATGATGATGATGATGATGATGATTGTTGACAAATAGCCTGAGAACTTTGGGAAAGATTAAGAGAGATTCTTCCTCCCCATTTAGATGTATTTAATTTTGCACAATGTATAATCAAGGTTGTCATTCGGCATGCAAAGCGATCTACTCCCATGTGTACATACTTTGAGAAAAATGTGAAATTATGAAATTAAATATTATTGCAGGTTGTATGAGGTGAAAAAACTTTATTAACACTTGCACTCTTAACAACTAATGATTACATTTACACCATGCCCTTTTTGCGGCAGCTGCCATGCTTCTCTCCCACATGTCCTCCTCCTCAAAATAACTCTCTTCGGTTGAGAGATAAGAGACTGTTTCAAGGCCACCTGGTAAGATTTATGACCGTGTAGGAATTTCAACCCATGTCTCTCCAGTCCCAATACAACAAACGCAGTTCCTCTGGATGCAGTTGCACATGTAACGCCATCATGTTTTTTCCTAGGCTGCACCTGCTGTTTAATATCGATAGGGCAGGGCCACCATTTACTCTACAGACCTGGAGTGGTGCCAGGCTGCATATTAACATAGACAAAAATCCTATGTAAATAATCCTTTAAAAAGAGACAATTGTGCAGGGGGAAGGTAAGGAGATAAAAATCCCATCAACCGTGTAAAGCAGGGGTGGTGAACCTTATTTGGCCTAAGGGCCACATTAATCCTTGGCCAAACATCCGGTGGTCACATGTCAGAAGTGGGTGTGGCCATTCCTGCCCCCCCCCACCAACACACAGACACCTCTTAGCTGATCCATGCAGATCTGCAAAGAAGAGGAGCCATATCAGAGGATCGTTTTGATGACTCTCATTAAGTGGATTGCAACTCACCAAGCTGAGTAGCAGCTATGTGTGACAGTCCGCTGGGGTATCGCTGCCTGACAGGTAATGTAAGAACAGTGGGACTGCCTAGTAGCTGGCAGGTTACAATATCTGTCTGAGGATTACATTTGACTTAGCTGGTCAATGCTGCAAAGGCCTGTTTTATAATTTCCAGATAATGAAAGCTTGGGTGGATAATTCCACTCATAGTGGCTTTGCCATTTCTGTCCACAGAAACGGGCTGGGACATGACTGATGCCTGTCACCTGCCCTGGACATTTTGGCCTCCCAATGGAATGTTATTTCATAGGGAAGAGAAAATCTTGTTTCTACAAGTATTCTTTAAAATTATAATTTTTGTTACCATTTTTAAAGCAGTTCCAGCTGCTCATTTTTAAAACCCATGTTTTAAAAGTACATCAAACCTGGAGAAAGTAGCCAATAAATTCAGTATGTAGTATAAAACACTGACAACTGGGAATAACTGGCCAGTGAGCGCTCCAGTTGGAGAACAGCCTTGACCAAAGGCGTCATGGACTTTGGAGAAGCACAAACTCAGGACGAAAGGACCTTGGAGAAGCACAGGGCTTTGGAGAAGCACAAACTCAGGACGAAAGGGAGAAACAAACATTTGGCAAATCCTCACCGTGATCAACTCCCACCTGGAAACCTATGTCCCCACTGTGTCAGGACGTGTGGATCCAGAATTGGCCTCCACAGTCACGGACACACTATATTCATGGGAGACAATCTTACTTGGCTACGACTGATTGGCAAAGAAGAAAGAAAGAAGTACAGTGGTACCTCGGGTTAAGTACTTAATTCGTTCCGGAGGTCCATTCTTAACCGAAACTGTTCTTAACCTGAAGCACCACTTTAGCTAATGGGGCCTCCTGCTGCCACCACGCCACTGGAGCACGATTTCTGTTCTTATCCTGAAGCAAAGTTCTTAACCTGAAGCACTATTTCTGGGTTAGCGGAGTCTGTAACCTGAAGCGTATGTAACCTGAGGTACCACTGTAGTAGTAATGATGGCAGCAACTATTGTACAGTTAAAATGTGCCATTGAACTAATTAGTGATAATACTATTAGCGAGCATTACTTATTAAATGTTCATCTTATCTTTGTCTGGCTGTGGCAAATGTGATGAGAAAAAAACTGATTTATAAGGCTATTAAAAGTGTAAGGACAGGAATTTGGGAGGTGTTATTTATTTATTGCATTTATATTCCACCTTTTCTCCAAGAGGCTCAAAGTGGTGTATGTGGTTCTCCCCTCCCCATTTTATCCCCACAACTCTATGAAGTAAGTTAGGCTGAGAGACAGTGATTGGCCCAAGGTCACCCTGTGAGCTTCATGGCAGTGTGGGGATTCGAACCTTCGTCTCACAGGTCCTAGTCCAGCACTCTAACCGGTACCCTACACTGACCCTTATGGGGTCTCTTAAAATCACTTTCTTAAAAAAAATTTAAAAAATGACTTTCAGCCTCCATTCCTTTGGACTGTTTCCACCTGAGTTCAGGTAGATTTTAAAGCTGGGCTTTTTAGAGGGTACTAGCTTCAGCCATAGAAGTCAACAATTTGCTTACAGGCTGAAATTGGATTCCTCTTTCTGTTCATTGGCAGGCTGATCTTGCTAGAGGCTCATTTATGTGCCTAAGAGATGCCTTTAGACCTAGAGCTCTAGTTTCACATAAACTGCTTCCCTTATGTAAAGACTGCCATGTGATATCTTTTGTGTTCCCTCCTCTCCCTAGCCTCACCTTTGAAAAGAAGAGGACAAGGACCAGGGAGACCAACTATGGGATTATGAGCATAAGATATTAAGTTCCACAGCAACTCTGCAAACTGGCCCTTTCATACAAAACACATGTCAAGAACTAGAAAGGAAGTAAGTTATCACAGGTGATAATTTCTAGAAGATAAAGTTCAGCAACAGGAAAAAGATTTTTAAAAAAACCACAGTTGCTTGTAACACACTGAATGTAACAGGCAGGCTCGATAAGGAATGTTATATATAACCCGCTTTTTAAAAAGAAAGAAAAGGAGGGAAGCCTTCAAATGGGTTGTGATCTCATAACATGGATGTAAATAAGTGAAAGCTTATTACAACTGTTTAACCATCTAGGTACTTCTGCTCTGAGTGGATTATATTATCATTTTCTTTAAGGGAAATAAAGCTTCACTGAGGAAATAGCAAACATATTTAGAAATAAATCCAGCACTGACCCTTTCGGCACTTCTATTTCTTTGTAGGCTTCTTCCTCAGATATAGAAATGATTAGCTTATATATCTGAGTTTTTAACACTGCCTTGAACATGCTCTAACTCTAATACTCTAATTGCCATTGGAGAAGTATAGATGAGGGGGAAGAGTCTGAACAACTTTGCAACCCCCCCCCAAAAAAGCTCAACAAGTTTTTGTGTCCGAATTTGAAATATTGGAATATGGCAACCCTAAATTAGGCATATTAATGATTCCATTATTACGCTACTGATCATTGTTAGAGACTCAAGAGATATAAGGTAAAAAAGGTAAAGGATCCCTGACCGTTAAGTCCAGTCGCAAACAACTCTGGGGTTGCGGCGCTCATCTCACTTTACTGGCTGAAGGAGCGGACATTTGTCCGCAGACAGTTTTTCTGGGCCATGTGGCCAGCATGACTAAGCTGCTTCTGGCGAACCAGAGCAGTGCACGGAAACGCTGTTTACCTTCCTGCCGGAGCGGTACCTATTTA
Source organism: Podarcis filfolensis (assembly GCF_964270895.1). NCBI lineage: Eukaryota > Metazoa > Chordata > Lepidosauria > Squamata > Lacertidae > Podarcis > Podarcis filfolensis. The sequence continues at coordinate 27,630,486 of NC_139612.1, forward strand.
TCTACTTGCACTTTGACGTGCTTTCAAACTGCTAGGTTGGCAGGAGCTGGGACCGAGCAACGGAAGCTCACCCCGTCATGGGGATTCAAACCGCCTACCTTCCGATTGGCAAGCCCTAGGCTCAGTGGTTTAGACCACAGCACTGCTAGGTGCCAAATGGCTCCATAAACCAAGGTTACAGTTGCAAAACAGAATGTTGCCATTTTATGGCAAGATGGCTCTAAAGTCTTATTTTTCAAATGATGGACTGCCTGTGATTGATTATCAGTAAAACATCTGGCTAGTTCAGATGACAACTTTGAGCTGGGTTAAGAACTTTTGAGAACTTAAATAAGAAAAGCCACTTTATCCAGGGACTGTCCACATATCTATTGGCCTGTTCCGACCTCTTTTTCTTAATGGTGACACAGACCATTCATAATGTAGGAAAATTCTTCGCAGCAATGAGCAGAACAGTGGGGTGGGGTAAATGAAGACAAGCTATGGCAATTAACTATAACATTGTTTACTGCTTGCTCCTGCTCAGGCTGCACAGAAAAAGCATTTTGGTTCCTGAAATTCATTCTGATTGCGCAGATAACATACACTGGATAGAAATTCTACAGGATGTGGTATTAGTGTGTGAAAACAGTCACGTTCCAAAGATCCCCAGGCATGCACTTCCAGATGGTGGAGATGTCAGGCGCCATCCTGGTGCCCAGGCAGCTTCCCTTGGTTGCAAGTGACCGACAGCAGGGTGCAAAATGTGCCTGGCTAATTTTGAACACTGCCACTGATGAATCACCTATTAGCCATATTGCATATATGCAGAAAGGGTATGTTTTCTAAGTTTGAAAAGGACTGTGAAACAGCAAAGAGAATTTTCTGATAGGTGTGGGCTTTCATTTCACACCAATAGGGTATACTGAATGTGTAAAAGTCAAAGGGCTGGCCTGCTACTGCAACCCTACTTCTCCTACCCACCCCCGGGCCACACACGCATGCTCTGTTTGGAGACATAAACAGGATGTTCTATTCAACTGTTAAAAAAGAGAGAGAGTTCCAACAAACCACACTGCACATGTTCAGAAACTGGTTTCCTGCTACCAGGTTGATAAAAAGATCAGGAATCATTAAACTCTAATCTGTTCTCGCTGCATTTAGCTTTGGGCAAATCCCATGCACCATCAAGGGGAGAAAATGCAAATCGATTCAAGCGCATATTTCTCCTTTGCAACTTCTCTTAGCCAGGCTTGGGAAAGGGACACATTGAACTCAAAAATATATGATGTTGCTAATTTTTCTAACCTCTGGGAAAAAACCCTTCTCTGTCAGCCAAACACAGAAGAAGCCTTTGGTGTGCTTATTAAGCACTTTGCGCTAACACCAAGCCCAACTCCATACTGAACCATGAAGTTGTACTCCTGCGAGTAACAGTCTTCTGCGACTGTTTATCCATCTTGTCCCCAGCGCCAATTTGCAGCTCAAGGAAAAAGTGAGGATGAGAAGGGTTTGCCTGCTGCTGGGACAGGGTCTTCAGTGTACCCAACCAGGCATGTAGACCTCAACCAAAGATCAGGAACAAGAATCATCAGTAGTGCTCCCTGTATATATTTGCTGCATTTCTGGATACCTTATTTTTTTATTGTATGTGCAGAGATTTAATAACTATGATGCATAGAGCATGCTTGCCATAGAAGACTATAAATCTGCATGCATGAGTCTGGATCACAATCACTCACAGTCATATGTACGTCACCGAATGAGCAGCGGTGGCGTAAAGTTCCCCACAAATTAAACAAACACAAACAAACAGAAATGCAACACTGGCCGCTTGTCAACAGTAAAGGTGAACTATTTGCTTTGCTTGTTGACTGGAAAGGTGAGTAGCCAGTCCATGAGAGGTGCCCTCTGAGACCTGTGGGACCTAAGTCTGCTGCCCCAGGTAGGTCTGTTGCTCCTAAATTCATCCCTGTGCTGATAACTCAGCATAACCATGAGAAACCACTGTGATTACACATGCCAGCATGTAGCTACAAACTAAAACAAATTGCTGTGCTGTATCAAATCAACACACCACTAACAGGCAGTCCTATGCATGTAGTCCTCAAAAGTAGTCCAGCTGAGTTTAGAAGGCTTTACACCCAGAAAACTGGCTAAGGAATTACAGCCTAACGTTTAAAATAGAACGGGGGGAGAGGGACCAGGTGCAAGCATGGGGTGGGGAGATCACAAAGGCAGAACAGACATATTAAAAAGCAATTAATTCTGCACTGGTTGTTGGAAGTGTACTGTATATTATGTATATTCATGTTCATTAACATCCTCTTTATCAGCTCACATGCGATTTCTCTGATCCTGTTCTCGTTTTTTGCAAAATGGACATATTTTATTATTATTTTATTCTGAAAGGAGCATTCTACCAACTAGCCAGCAATGATTTGCATGTGGTAGCTGACAAAAGTATAAATATCTTTTTTAAAAAAATATCAAAATATTTAAAACACATACAGTAAACAAATATAAAACCCTCACCACATCACCTCAAAATGTAAAGCCAATTCAGGCTTGAGAAGAGCTACTGTAAAGAAGGTCAGATACCCAAACAAACTGTGTTTCATTCAAGTCTCTTAAAATGCATTATTAAGATCACCATGTAGGATATTAAAATTCTTCCATAATGCTAGGACTTTAGACCGCATGCACCTCTAGCTCATTGGCTTCCTAAATTCTATTTATTCTTTGATTCAAAACATTAAATATATGGACTGAAGGGCTATTTATACAGCATAGAGTCAACTGAAGATTGCTTTAAATATCTTTTTTCTTGCCCAATTTGTGGTTTAAAGCCCACATTTATTTAGGCCTGAACTATTAAGAGTGAGAGAAAACGACAGCAAAAAGAGGATATTAACATGTCCTCACCATTCTTATCTCTGATCACAAAAAATGTAGTGGGAGAAGGGAGAAATCATGTTGTGGAATGGAGGAGACTTGAGAACCACATTGTGGATTAACATGTTCTTCTCTGTACATACACAATTGTCTTTGTTTTCGTTTTTAAATATATGAGATAAACTATGTGGCATCAAGTAGCGTTATGAAAATTACCCTTCCGTTCTAAGAAAAGCATGTTGATGGGTTTCTGGTGGTGGATTTCAACTGAACAGCCATTTCCCACCTACTACTTCATTATCAAAGTTCAGTTTTCAGTGTTAGCAAGCTGATGTAAAGTTTAGTGGCTTTCTTTCACCAAAGATCTTCAGGCAGGATAGATAGGAGCAATGGAGCAGTTAAGTAGCTTTAGACTCTGGGTTTCATTGTGTTGCAGGTGGTGGGGGTGATCTTCAGTAGGTATTTCAGAATCTGGTAAGCCCCGTTGACTACATCTGCAGGGGCTGTTCCAGGATTTGAATCCTGGTCTCGTAGGTCATAGTCCAACACTCTCTAACCACTGCACCACACAAATAAATATAAATAATAAATTCAGTATTCTTTTTGAAACGAATCAGGCAGGGAAAGGTGAAATCCACCATAAAAGATGCAGTGGTGTAGCGTGGGTTGTCAGCACCCGGGGCAAGGCAAGTAATTTGCGCCCCCTAACCCGTGGATTTGCGCCCCCTAACCCATGGATTTGCCCTAACCCCAGATGTTGCGCCCGGTGCGGCCCGCCCCCCCTGCACCCCCCACGCTACGCCACTGAAAAGATGCAACTATTTTCAGGGATAAAAGAGGCCTGACAAAAATGGCAATAAAAGGAGCAGAAAGAGACCAGTGGGAAGCAGGATAATCAAATGATAATCTGGCATGTTTAAGCAGGCTGAAGACAACGATGCCAATAATAATAATAGTAATAGCCTAAATCCAGCACAGAATCGGGACTTACTTAACTCCACTGATTTCAGCGCATTTCAGCAAGTTTAACACTTTCTTGAATTTAAGCTAATAATACTAATGAGTATGGTGATTATAAGGGGCGCTACATAATGTTTAGTCACACTCAAAGCAGACCCACTGTAACCAATGGACCTACTCTAGGAATTCATAGGACATCACCCAGTATTTCTGCATTTACAACCTTTCCTCCCCACCCTGCCTGTGAAGGCAATCAGTGATAGCAACAGGTTGTATGACAACTCTGCTTTGTGAACAAATGGCTTATGGCAGAAAGGACACTGGTGGTGTGTGATTAAAAAAAAGCAAAGGCGCTAACCACAAGAGAGAGAGAAGAATAGAACAGAGAGAAAACCTCTCTAGGAGAGAAAGCAAGACTTGGAAAAGATGCCACCTCTATACAGATGTAGGCTGGAATCAGGCCTGCATTCCTAGCATAACCTTGTACTCCCCAGTGTAGCGGTTACTTATTTGAACAAATTATAAACCGGTTAACTTCCAGTCTCCAAGCGGTGCACAAGGACTACAATACAGCCAAGTGACGTAAGAAATTGATAATTAATTCCAAAGTAATCTGTAGCATCCCTCTTGAATACCCATCAGAGCCCTACAGAATCAGTCAGAGCAGAGTAGCAGCATTTTAATTTTGCACAGATGATTGTTATCTTAAAAAGAAAAAGGCACAAAAATGTTCCAGTGGAGCTTTAAAGGGGTGGAGTGGAGTGGGGTGAAACTACTGGATCTTTAAAAAAAAAGGGCAAATTTGAATTTCCTGTGAAAGCAACAACATCTTTATTCAGGGCATGCATGATTTAGACCTGAGTGGGCCACAAGCAAGGTTGGGACAAAGTCTTTTTGTGGTGAAAAGGGCCAATGCAGTGAAGCATTAATGAACACACCCACGGCAAATGTACCTAAGCAGCTGAAAAGTCAACTGCCTTAAAAAAGAGAAGGAGGAAGATCAGTGACAATATGTTCCATTCAAAAAAATCCCGCATGTCATTTAAAAAAAAAGTGTCCCTCTTTTGGTTTCGGTACACCAACATCCCTATTTTTGGCATTCAAGAGTATCAGCTTTAGCTTGACAGCAATTCAGAAACCCAATTCCATTTTTTAAAAATAAATAAATAAACAAACCGAGGGGAGGGGCTTCTGGAAGAAAGGAAGGGACCATTTCAGGTGGAACCTTTTGTAAAGTGAGGAGGACAAAGACGAATTTCACTCTCCCCGCTCGCTCCCCTTCTTCCCCCACGTCAAAGTTGCCAGCCGTCAAATCCGTTTATATATTGGAGCAAGCCCGCTTCTTTTTATTAGGACTACATTCTAGTAACGTGGTTTGTGCCTCAGCCTGAACAGTGACCTAGGTCTGCTAATACTGTTTCATTAGGATCTCATTTAGCATATGTATGTATGTATATGTGTGTGTATGTGTATATATATATGTGTGTGTGTGTGTGTGTGTGTATTTATTTACGGTGGGTGCCCCCCCCTCAGAGAGGTGGAAATAAGTGCGGCGCATGAGTCACACGCATTCGCTTCCTACGCGCCTTTTTCCCTCCACCCATAATGGAGAAAGAAAAGAGAGACCAAAGCGTGCGGGTCTTTTTCGCAGCCCGGGAGAAGAATGCCTGCCAGCCCGAGAAGCGAAGGCGGGAAGAAAGGGGGCTGACTGGGGTGGGGATGGGGGTCTCCTCACGAGCAGACCCGACAAGAAGCAGCGGGGGCCCCCTCGCCATGCGGCTACACGCGGGCCGCGGCGAGGCGCCTCTTCTCGCCATTTCCGCGAGCCTTTCCCTCAGGCGCCCAGGAGCCCCCGACCTCTTTGGCCAAAAGCACCTACGCCCAACATGCGCCAGCTAGAAACCGCTCTCTCCTGTCGCCGGCCATGTGCCCTTCCGAGGGTGAATGGCTGAGATGAGGGAGGGGGGGCACGAGGCTATCTCTCTGCGACCCCCTCCCCAAACTCCGTACCTGTTAATGCGGCCGGTCCCTCCTTTTCTCCCCTCCGTCTTCACGAAAAAAGAAGCCCAAGCTGAGGTGTTTCTTCTCCCGCGCCCCGCCTTCGGGGGGTCTCTCCTTTGTTAGAAGAGCTGGCTCTCCCTCGCTCGCTCTCGGGATCTTGTCGCCCCGTTGCGAAGAAGGGCTGACGTTTTTGGGAGCTCAGAGGAAGAGAATGTTCCTCCTTTTTAATTTAAAATTTAATTTTTAAAGCCCAGCGGTTGTTTCTGAGGCGGCGTGGCGAAGCGCTAGACGGAATGAATGGAAGATGCCAAACGACCTTCAAGGGGGCGCCAAGCGCGCAGCTCCCGCCTCCTTCCTCTCGCGTCTCCTCCTCCTCGTCGTCGTCGTCGTCGTTGGTGGGTGAATGGATGCTCTGTGCCTCAGGACCGCATTATTATTATTATAATATTTTATTCTTAATCCGTTCTTGAGGGATTAAATGCTTTTAAATCTCTGGCTGGGGCGCGTGGGCTCTCCTCCCTGCTCCCCCCGCCCCAGCCCTTTTCGTTTCCTTCCTTCCCTCCCTCGCAGGTGGCAAGGATGCTGTTTGCCGTCGGACCATCTGTGCTTTTGTGTTTTGAACGCGATCGGCTTTGCCCTATAATAAGAAAGCGATACGAAGAGCGAGTCAAGCGTGGGCAAGCCTTCCCTAGGCCTGAGCTGAACCGTTGCTTCTGATCTAGGTGAGGAGAGTTTAAGGGACAACACACACACCCAAATCATAGGAAGGGACCACGAGGTTCCTCTATTACAACCTCATGCAATGCAAGGAATCTTTTTGCCCAGCGTGGGACTCGAACCCGCAACTCGTGAGATTAAGAGTCATAGCTCAGTTGGTGAGAGCGTGGCGCTGATAACGCCAAGGTTCGATCCTCGGATGGGACAGCATTGCAGGGGTGATTCTCAGGATCCCTTCCAACTTTACATTTCTAGGATTCTATGCTGTAAGGACAGAGCTATCCCATGATATACAGGATATCAGGGGTGCCAACTCGAATAAAATATTGCGTGGGGGGGGGAGGTCCAGGTAAGCCCCACCCTGCATAATCGATCACATGATGCTGTGCATGCACACCATTCGAATGGCCTTCTGGAAAGTGGCAACCTATATACACAGGAAAGAAGAGGTGATTTGTTTTTTTAAAAGAGCTTTCTTTGCTGTTTCATTCAGTGTCTTATCTCTCCACGTGTCTCTGACTGCATTCACCAGTCCGGTAAACTGGCAGGTGCACTTTGCATTTCTCCTGAAAGAAAATTCTGGCCACACCTTCTGGGTGTTACCTGTAACCTTCCTTGATCCTGCAGAGCTCCTTGGACTGGTCCGGGTAGAGCAGGCAAAGGCAAACTCGGCCCTCCAGATGTTTTGGGACCACAACGCCCATCAGCCCTAGCTAACAGGACCAGTGGTCAGGGATGATGGGAATTGTAGTCCCAAAACATATGGAGGGCTGAGTTTGCCTATGCCTGGGGTAGAGCATGCTTGGGATCCTCAGTCTAGGTGAAGCCGTTGTCACTGTTTCGTTTTGTTTTCAACATTGCAAAGCGGTAATGTGATTTGTGCTTGAATTATAGAGGGAAACGTAGGGATTTCCATGTGATTTTACTGATTTTAAATCTAAGGCTGGGGGCATTTGCTTCCCCCTCCCACCACACTTTATTTCCTTTCCTCGCAGGTTGTATTGATGCTGTGGATGGACCTGAGGCCTCTGCAAAAGGGGATGTGTTTTAACAGGAGGCTGCTTTACTTGCCTCTATGTTTTAGTCAAATCAAGCGCCTCTTCAGTCCCTGAGGGAGGGCATCACAAAAAATAGGGGGCTGGGGCTAGCCACTCTTTCCCCCCACCTGTAATCTGAGCACTGGGTTAAACTGAATGGTATACAGTGGTACCTCAGGTTAAGTACTTAATTTGTTCCGGAGGTCCGTACTTAACCTGAAACTGTTCTTAACCTGAAGCACCACTTTAGCTAATGGGGCCTCCTGCTGCTGCCGTGTAGCCGGAGCACGATTTCTGTTCTCATCCTGAAGCAAAGTACTTAACCCAAGGTAATATTTCTGGGTTAGCGGAGTCTGTAACCTGAAGCGTATGTAACTTGAAGCGTATGTAACCTGAGGTACCACTGTATGTGTATTTGTGAAATCCAAATGCCCAGACAATATTTTTTAGGTTATCTAGTTAAGCCTGATAGTTCTTTTAATGCATACCCTCCAACATTTCTCTGATGAAAATAGGGATGTCCTATTCAACAACAAAAGCAACAATAAATTTATTATTTATACCCTGCCCATCTGACTGGGTTTCCCAGCCACTCTGGGCAGCTTCCCACATATATAAAAACATAATAAAACATTAAACATTTTAAAAAAACCCTTCCCTCTGCAGGGCCGCCTTCAGCAGTGGAGGAGCTACATGCTCTGGGAACGGAGAACAGGTGGGGGCATGGCTGGCGCATGTCCCAGGGGGCGTGGTATGCGTTCTGGGGTCGGATGCAATGGCACCTCACCAGGGATGGCACCTGGGGCGTTCCACTCCCCCTGCCCGCCCTTCATCCACCAGTGGCCTTCAGATGTCTTCTAAAGAGTGCATAGTTAGTTACATATCTTCTTAGCTCTGGGGTTGCATAACCCTGTACCCTCCACCATTTCTTTGATGAAAATAGGGACATCCAAAGGAAAAGCAGGACATTCCGGGATCAGATCAGGGATGGCCTCTATAAATCTGGGACTGTCCCTTGAAAATAGGGACACTTGGAGGGGCTGTTTAATGCTACCTGTGTAGTATTTGCCAGCAAGGAGAATTTTAGATAAAAGCTCATTTTTTGGTTTTGTTTCTCCAACATTCAATTGTTTTGAACCA